>NC_088875.1:14906823-15206823 GCF_032884065.1 Artemia franciscana | reverse complement strand
AATAGAATTTTATTGAAAGTCCTTGACGCCTGTTCAGGATTCTCAGACGTATTCAGTTTGATGATGCAGTTTTCATGTCCATTCTTATTCTCTTTATTATATTTTTTTTTCTTTTTTTTCTGAAAGTATGAAAAAGTTGACCACTATTGAACAGCCTCCTTGAAACTAGCTATCAAAAGGATCTGATACAAATATAACACTACAAAGCCTGTTAACACCAGTTCTGGGTCCTAAGGCTTTTGACATGTTAAACTTAAATTTCTTTACAAATTTTTGTAGATGTAACTGATTATAACCAATGTAATCTGTAAAGCTTTAGGCATATCTTTAATGTTGGATAATGCATGAAATCCTATGCTCAAAATTTTATGTCAATAAACCCTGTTATTGCTGATTGGATTCCTGAGTTTATCTTGTATCTTTTTTTTTCTTCTTTTAATTACCCTTAGAAAATGCTAATTACAAATTCGGAGGAAATGTTTCTCTTATTAAACAAACACAAAGTAGAAGCAATAGGGAAAATCTTTTCAAGACAGTGGAAATCAAATCTGTAGATGTTTCGGCCCCATGTCCAAGGGCCGTCTTCAGCAGAATACGAGAAAGAATATATATATATATATATATATATATATATATATATATATATATATATATATATATATATATATATATATATATATATATATATATATATATATATATATATATATATATTGCTGCTAGTTTACCTATTGCTGCTAAAAAGAGTAATATATTAACAGGATAAGCTTGCTTTGGTGTTACTTGGTTGTTCTACATTTGCTGGGTTTTTTTTTCATAGGCATGTATTTTGGGGGTGATACCTGACACGGGGATTCCATGGATATTCTGTGGTAGGCACAACACTTGACTGGGTAGTGAATTTAAAGTGCCGAAACCCTATAGGCAAGTGTATTCTCCTGATGAGCCCTTGTGTTGGGTTGTTGCCTCTGAATTATTTGTCTTTACTGTTTTTATTGTTTGGTAAATGACGACTTATAATTATTGACGACATGAATGGATTATTCTTTATGGTTGATTGTGTATGGCTATGCTGTTTGACCTATGTGGTTGTATGGATGAGTAGGGTTAAGGCCTCATTCAAGTGCTGGTCTATATTAATCACTAATTTAGGAAAACAGTTTTCCCTTTCTACTTTTTTTTTTTTTTAATGTGTTTGTGCGTTTGCATTGATGATTTCTCTTTTCGTTATACATATATATATATATATATATATATATATATATATATATATATATATATATATATATATATATATATATATATATATATATATATATATATATATATATATATATATATATATATATATATATATATATATATATATATATATATATATATATATATATATATATATATATATATTTCCACTGTCTATATTTCCACTTTATATTTCCACTGTCCTGAAAAGATTTTTCCTATTGTTTCTACTTTGTGTTTGTTTGTTATGGAAAGGCAGTGTGGTCATCGTCGCTATTTTAGTTTCTCTTACTATTTCATGATCTTATTATTAGAAGTATTGTTAGATTTTTATTTGAAGATTTAAGAAAGACGCTAAAAATCAGCTCAGAGGAATTGTCATTCGAGCAATTTGGCTACTAAAATTTGGCCGTCTTTTCAGTGAAATTTTACAGTCTAACCACAGATCCTTGACAGCTATCTGATAATAGCTAGTGTCCTGGAGGATTTGCTAATGTCCCGTTTGTCTTTTTGATGGTGATCAGACGCTGAAGTTCTCAAAATAATTTTAAGCTTCCGTATTGCCTCAAGCAAAATAGTTGAACCAGTAGCATCACAACGTAATATAATCGTGGGAGCAGGTAAATTTAACACTACTAAAGCAAGTTCTATCATTTCATTGGGTGGTTTACAATAGCCACTATCATAATTTCCATTACAATGTTTTCTTAAAGGAATAAATGGTTTTTATAAATCTAAAAGTAGGACATGTAACCCAAAACAATGTGAAAAGTATGCTCGCCAAGTATTGACCTTTCGAACCCTATTTGCTATTGCTCGAGCCAGGAGCTATAACCGTGATCGTACATTACTAAACGGTATCCTGTAACTTCTGGAGAGGATTTACTTTATGCGTGATTAGCTGCAATTTACAACTATTTTTGCCAATGATAAGAAGAGAGATGAGACATTTTGGGAAACACAGCAATTTCTTAATATCCTAAAATCAGACAAGGTGCAGGAAAACAGTTTAGACGAACCCGTCCAATATTTCAGTAGGTGGGCTGGAAATCCCGTTTAACAAAAAAAGAATTTCACTTAATTGCTTTTTAGATTTCGGCGGCTGTCATATTGCAAAAAAAAAATCAGATAGGGACTACCCATCAAAATTTACGAGCCTGAGAAAATTTGTCTTATTTTCAAAAAAGCAGGAAACGCCCTCTAAAAGCTATAGAATCTTACACGCCATCTATTTAAGCGTATCAGAAAACCCTACGTAAGTGGTTTCAAGCTCCTATCTGCAACAATGTAGAATTTTGTATTTTTTACCCAGAAGAAAGATTTTTTTTTCCAGGGGTGATAATATCGACCCAGTGGTCCTAGATTATCGCGAAAGGGCTCACTCGATCAGAAATTAAAAGCTCTAGTGCCACGTTTCAGGACCATATTTGACCACTGTCACCGCTGTAGCTTCCAATATTTTAATCTTGGGACGCAGACTTGTCTTCCTGTTCTTCCAAAAAAATTTCAAATGAGAAAATTTTTTAAGACGACTGCCAAGTCGTCTTCAGTGTTACTATTATAATAAAGGACTAACCTTTCAAATAAGTCCATAAATGACGAAACCACAATACTGAGAAATTGAAAAGAAAAATCAAAAGAACAAACCACCTTTGCTAATTGGAAGCGAAACGTTAGCTGAATACCCCTAAGAATATGTACATATTTAAGCTTGGAAGTAATCATTTGAAGTTTGAATTTTGCTTGGGTCGCATCCATGATCATTTACGCAACTAGTTCACTACTCTATTTTGATTCGATCAAGCTTTTTGATCATATTTTTTTACATGGAATGTGTTATGAATATCTTTTAAATAAGATGGTTATAAATGGAGCTTATAAGGATGTCTCCTGTATCTCTGTTTAAAGCTGGACCCCTGAATTTTCCTTTTTCTTTTCTTCTTTCTTTTCCTTTTCATTCTTTTTCCTTGATAATTGTCTCCTGTATCTCTGTTTAAAGCTGGACCCTTGTTTTTCTTCTTTGTTTCCTTTTCTTTCCTTTTCTTTGATACATGTCTCCTGTATTTCTGTTTAAAGCTTGACCCTTATATTCTCTTCTTCTTTTTCCTTTTCTCCTTTTCCTTTTCTTTCTTTTTCCTTGAGACATGTCGTCTGCATCTCTGTTTAAAGCTTGACTCTTGTTTTTTCTTCTTCTTTTTCCTTTTCTCCTTTTCTTTCCTTTTCCTTGATACATGTCTCCTGTGTCTCTGTTTAAAGCTGGACCCTTGTTTTGTGTTTTTCTTTTCTCCTTTTCTTTCTTTTTCCTTGATACATGTCTCCTGTGTCTCTGCTTAAAGCTGGACCCTTGTTTTTTCTCTTTTTTTTCGTTTTTCCTTTTCCTTTTCTTTCTTTTTCCTTGATACATGTCTCCTGTAACTCTCTTTAAAGCTGGGCCCTTGTTTTTTCTTCTACTTTTTCCTTTTTGTTTTTAGCTTCCCTTAAAGGTAATGGTAAACTATTTTCTGTGTAGGCTAAATGTGGACAAAATAGCTCAAAATGGAAAAACTGACTGTTGTACATATTATTTTTGAACTTGTGAGATTTTAGAGAAAAATTATTGTTATTGGGCAACAATTTTAGAGGCTATAAGGGGGATTTCGGTCGCCAAACTAGCATATGATTCTATATATTGACTGATCCTTCTTTTGGAATTTATTTAAGAAAATTTAAGAGCTCAGTTCTTAATCAATGATTTTTCTAGGATTACAAGGCCCAGTCCGGGGTGTGGGTGGCCCAGCAGCGCAAGCAATGGCACCAGGTATGAACCGGGGAGGGATGGCTCCCCGTCCTGGTATGCCACCTATGAGACCAATGATGGGAATGCCTCCAATGGGTATGGGAAATATGCCAAGGCCTGGAGGACCACCCGGCATGAGAGGTGAGTCTTAGGATATTAAAACAATATGATATACATAGCTATAAAAAATACTTTTATTACTTCTAACTGATTTTTTTAAACGATTATGTGCTTAATATCCTAAAATGCTTTATTCTTGAATCAAAATAACTGGTGATGATTTTTATTTTTTTTTTTTTTTTCGTTTTTTGTTAGCTTGACGGAAAGTATCTTACGTTACTTTTAAAGATTCTTGGAGGATTTTGTAAGCGACCATAATTCAGATTCTGTTCCAAAAGAGCATGAACTGGGGATTCAATGTTAAAATTATCCTTAGTCTACGGTTCTTTTGTTGTAGGAACTTCCAATCTTCAAACTAGTGTAATGAATATATGCAAAATCTGGTATGTTCATAGTTACTCCCAGGCCTAAGGCATTGCATCGCGAAAACACTGGTGTACACAGGTCCCAGTAATGGAGCGTATTAGAAAAATTATTTTTCTAATCAGAAGAACGGTTGAAATGCTTAGAAATGGATTTTTAGACCACAACTTTTTCAGTGTTTCTGGGGAGAAGCAAATCCTTCTTTACTTTTACTCAATATACTGGTAAAATACAAGTCCTAGTATGTCACCGAGTATCGCAGTATGGCAGTAATACATGCAAATTCTGGTATGTTCAGAGCAACTGCCATACCTAAGGCATTGCATCGCGAAAAACTGGTGTACGCAGGTCCCAGTAATGGAGGCTATTAGAAGAATTATCTTTTCTAATGCAGAGAATGGTTGAAACGCTAAGAAATGAATTTTTAGGCCACAATTTTTGCAGTTTTTCTGGGGAGAAGTACCACCCTCCCTATTTTTACTCAATATACTGGTAAATTACAAGTCCTGGTATATCACTGAGTAAGCCACTGAGTATGGATATTCAAGTTCCTGTATATCATATTTATGTAGTCTCGACTAGAATCGTTTTACTGGTTGTTACAGAGACGAATAAGCAAACCTTAATTTGAGTCTTTTGTCTGGTGCTTCGATCTGAGTGTAATAGAGATTTATTACATTGAATTCTTTGAGCCAAATATCAATCAATAATATGTCAAATAATGCTCGTAAACAAAGAATTTTGTATCTTCTGTTGTCTAATATTTTCTACCGCAGATGCTTGGTGTGCTAACTGTATTTGAAGAATATGTGCTATTATCATTCTTTGAGTATTTATTTGAAAATTCAAAAGGTAACACTGATGATTTTCAATCATGAGAAAAGTGGTTTAAACAAGAAAAAAGTTATAAGGAGGTCAGTTAAATAGCCGTACTCCGAGTACGGCTCGGAGACCCCAAATTACGAGTAGTCAACGGGAATTTTGCGTTTTTCTGCTAGGTATAGTCTTTTGTCATGGGCGCCGACAGGGGGAGGGGGGCATGCCACCCCTCTTGGAAACTTGGGACTATAAAGTAATTATAAGGAAACCAAAGGGAAAAGAGCAGAACGGGGGGAAACCATGGAAAAAATGTGTGTTGCCCCATTATTGGCTGCCTGCTAATAGATTTTGACCCTTAATAAGGAAAATTTAAGTTCTGCTTTGTGACATAGTGACCCCTTTCCAGTTTTCGACAAACATGTTTCCTATATGATTTGGTTGGAGTAACACAAAAAATTAATTTCTTCATAGCAATGAATGGTAAGTAAATAACGATCCTTGTCAATAACGAAAGTGTAAGAGCCTAACTATTGATAACATTCAATCAAAGAATCAGCTTTTTATGGTGGCCCTAAATATGTATTTGTTTATTAGTAATTAGTGCAGTTATTAGTACACAAGAAAGTTCGTATAATTATAGAAAACATAAGGAAAACAACTTAATAAGGGGCAATTTCGGTAAAAATATGCCGTCAATTTTTGCTTGCAAGAGTACCCATGAACTGATATATGAAACCACTATAATCAGAAATATTTCTCCTGAATAGAATGCTGGGATTTTTTTTTATTTTCCTCCTGAATAGATACGTTTTTTTTGTGTTTTTTATTATCATTTCTTTTTTTCAGGAGTGATTGTATTTATCTAGTTATCACTTTGAAAAATGTTATGAACAGTTATGTTTACAGTTATGAAGTATAAAAGCGTTGAATATATTGGTTTTTAGTATTCAAAGTTAGATTAAAAATATTGAATTAAAATTTTTTACTTGATTTTCTTAATTTTCGTTTTAATGTTTTACTTTGAACAAACTACTTCGACAATGCTTTGCTTTTTATAAACAATTGAGTCTAAAGGCATTAAATATCTTGGTGTTTGATAACCAAGTTCGAAACTGTCGATAATAGTAAAAAAGAATTATTGTTAAAAAAAAGAAAATTGTTTAAAAAAAATATCCGTCCAACGCTTCAGCATTGTATTCAGAAAACTTTACAGTTTCATGAAATGTAATTAAACAAATAGAAAAAGTTTTTCAACTAAAGTAAGGAGCAACTTTAAGAATTAAAACTAATATAAATTACTGTGTAAGGGGACTGCTCCCTTCTCATCACCTTGTTCATTATGCAAAAGTTTTCTAGTGCTTTGAAAAATATTATCTTTGCAATTGCAAATTTTCTTTAAAATTTGAAAAGAGCCAAACTTCACAATAATAAGTAAGGAGCTAAGGAGGAGACAGCCCCCTTCATATAAAGAATAATCTGTTCAAATAGCTTTCAAATCTGATCCTTGCTTTCATTTGAAAAGTTCTTCTTTGATTTAATTTCTGATTGTTTTCCAAATCATACCTAGGCCTAACCAAAATATAATTTGAGGTACTGGTCCCTTAAATCCCTGGCTAATTGCTTTTAAAATGTGTAAATAATAATTGTATGTTGATTAGTACCTTACTACGTGTTAATTTACAATTTCAATTTTGAATAAAATTTGAATATACTTAAAAAATTAATGGTGAATAGTAATTTTGGTAAAAAGTGATTATTAATATTACTTCTCAATAATTTCGGTTGGATGAATTAGGAGTTGGGTTGGATGAAATAGGTAATAATACTTGTAAGGAGTATTATTGTTTGTATGGATGGAAAATCTTATTGATAAATACATTGCTTGTATTTCTTTGAATACATTGTGACTCTGGAAGCTCAGTCAGAGTCGACCCAGCTCTAAATGGAAACCTCAAGAAATCTGGGGAAAGTAAACAGGAAGGGTGTGCGAAAGCACAGGATGGTTGGCCTCCAACCCCCCATTGCACAACCTGGCTGAAGGGCCAAGAAATGGTAATCAGCACCGCCGGTAGGGATTGTAAAGTCTAATGCCGTATTCCTCTTTATCTTACTTCATATAAATAGAAAAAGAAAATAACACCATTTGAAATTGCTGAAAACTAAGTTCCTAACAGCATTTGCCATCTCCAAGAAGTTTCCTGGCGGGGTGATGATGACCTGCCTTGCCTTTTCCACCTCTGTGCTGGTAAATATGGAAGTGTAACATTTTAGCTGTATAGAGAAATAATTTAATTAATTACTACTCCCACCCTACCTCTTTCAACATTTATCGGAAACATCATGAAGAGTAAGCAGTTCGTCCATTAAAATGTATTTTTTGGGGAATCTACCCTATCCCACCTAAACAATGACTCACCCCACCCCCCTCATTATAGCTGCTACGCAATTACAAATTACCAAACATAGCCTAATTTCATTACAAATAAAGTGAATTAACTTGGTTGAATCCAGTACTGCCACCGTGTGGCATTACTTCTTTTGCAACTGGGAAGCTTAAGATATAGTTATTGATACTTTTAAATCAATTACCTCATCATTTTCAATCATTTTTTCAGATTTTTGGTTTTTGGTGGGTAATGATAAACTGAAAGAATTTTATATATTTAGAATCAACGCAAAATGCCAATACTCCCAGTATAGTAATTGTCATGAGACTTCTATTTTCAGTTTTGGTGAATATTGGTCCAAGTCGCTTTTTACTTCCTGTTTTTTAATCACAAACTATTTGATTCTCTTGTGACGAAAAATTTTGTGAACCTGTTCATTTTATTTAGTTGAATAGAACAATAAGAAAGAGGGTTAATTTGACAGCTGGATAGTAAGTTAAAATTTTGTTTTTCTTTCGCTATGCCATTTTTTACTGTCTGACTATAAAAGGGATTTAGGTTTGAGGGGGAGAACTGTCCTGTTATGAAAGAGGCACGTTTTACATGGCCGTTATAAAATCAAAACGTGGTATCTATGCAGGCAGGATGATTATAAAAAAATGAATAAAGACAAGTCTACATTTGTTGTAATCTACAGAAGCTAAATCTTCCTGTAATTTTGGTTTGAATTTGATTTTCTTTTAAAAATTTAACGCAAAATGATTACATATATTATTGATTAAATAAAATGATCCTTTTACCAGAAATCCTTGTTCTTTAAAATTTACTGTATTTTATTTCATTTTGCATACAATTTAATTGCTCTTTTTATTTGAGTTTTTCCTAAAAGTATTTAAAATAAATCTATTTCTACGAAAAAAAAAATCCTGAAATATATTCCCTGTCACCCAACCACCACTGATATTTTGGTGCTTGCCCCCCTCCCCTGGAAATTTTTCTGTCGGCGCCTTTGGTCTTTGTCCGACGTTTAGTGCGTATATAAATAGGCACACTACTATTTGTCATAAAATAGTGTGGATGCATTACTTGTGCAAAAAAACAAAAAAAAGAACAACTCCACTACATTCAACTACGGAGCTATAGTAGTGAAACTATTTTTGAATGCATTAAACATAGTATAGGATAGACTGTATTTTCTAGCTCTGTTGTGGTCTTGAATTTATAATCTGGAACTTTGGTCATTAAATTAAAAGCAGCATTTACGAAAAATTTAAGAATGGCAAAATAATCTTAGGATCCAAGTTTCTTTATGTTTTGTTTTTAAAAATAGATTCCGAGGTTATTCCATAGGTAGAACAGTCGTTTTTTTTTGTAAAGTTAGAAAACAGTGACGTTGTTGGCTCTGTCGCAGTAGTTGCTCAATTGAGAAGTTTTTTGCAAGGCTATGGAGTTGGAGTCTTAGTAAATCTAGGGTTGAGTGGACCCGGTATATTTAAAATGTCTAGAGTTGAAATCGGAGTCGGTTAAAACCTAGTTATTTTTAGGTTCAAAACAGGACTGTGGAGTCGGAGTTTTATTAAATTTTTACTGAATGAAGTTCGAGTCGTTAAATTGAAAATATCTGGAGTCGGAGTCGGTTATAACTTATTAGATGATGCTTTATAAAAGGGTTGTGGACTTGGAGTTTTAGTAGATTTTTACTGAATGGAGTCAGAGTTGGAATCGGTATATTGAAAATGGGTCGACTAAGAGTTGGAGCCGGAGTCGGTTATAACTTATAAAATCTAGTCAATGGGAGGTTTAAAACAGGGCTTTGGAGTCGGAGTCATATTAATTTTTTTCTGAATGGAGTTGGAGTCGTTATATTGAAAATGTCTGGAGTCGGAGTTGGTTATAAGGATTCCAGCTCTAGTTAAATGATGCTTTAGCAGGGCTGTGGACTGTGCAAAAAAGGGCTGTGCAAAAAAATAAATAAATAAATAAATTTAAAAAATGATGCTTTACAACAGGGTTGTGGACTTAGAGTTTTAGTAGATTTTTACTGAATGGAGTCAGAGTTGGAATCGGTATATTGAAAATGGGTCGACTAAGAGTTGGAGCCGGAGTCGGTTATAACTTATAAAATCTAGTCAATGGGAGGTTTAAAACAGGGCTTTGGAGTCGGAGTCATATTAATTTTTTTCTGAATGGAGTTGGAGTCGTTATATTGAAAATGTCTGGAGTCGGAGTTGGTTATAAGGATTCCAGCTCTAGTTAAATGATGCTTTAGCAGGGCTGTGGACTGTGCAAAAAAGGGCTGTGCAAAAAAATAAATAAATAAATAAATTTAAAAAATGATGCTTTACAACAGGGTTGTGGACTTAGAGTTTTAGTAGATTTTTACTGAATGGAGTCGGAGTTGGAATCGGTATATTGAAAATGTCTCGAGTTGTAACCTAAAAATCTAGTTAAATGATGCTTTATAACAGGGCTGTGTTCATGGAGTTTTCGTAGATTTTTAGTGAATGGAGTCGGAGTTGAAATCGGTATATTGGAAATGTCTTGAGCTTATTAATACGACCCTGAACTCGTGAGTTTTAGGAATTTTTGCTGAATGTACTCGGAGTTGGAGCCCGTATATTGAAAATATTGTCACCAACTAGCAAAAGTGGCAAACCCCTCATTGCCGAAGATGATTATAAGCTAACAGCCGTTTCCCGCCCAAAGTGAACCGATTCTTACTTGTAAGTCCCTCTCCCCTGATAGGCATCAAGTTCACCGGAAACAAATAAATGGGTACACCAATTAGCATAGTTGCAAACGCCTCATCGCTGAAGTGGACTGTAGCCTAACAGCAGATTAGTACTTACAAGTCCTCTACATGTCTTACCACTGGAACCAAATTGGTTTTACCATCAAATACACTGGAAACAAATAATAAATACATCAACTAGCAAAAGTTGCTAACCCCTCATTGCCGAATGTGATGATTAACTCACAGCCGATTGTTGCTTACAAGTCCTCTCTATATGTCTCACAATTTGTATCGGCCTTTGTAGTTGGAGTCGGGGTTGGAGTCAGAATTGGTTATAATTTATAACCTCCTCCACAGTCCTGGTTTTTTGTGCTTTTGTTAATCTTTTTTTTATCATTATTGGTAATATTTGTTTAAGTTAAAAGTTTTCTAAGTTTAGGTTTATTCAGTGTAAAAAAAAATAATTTTTATTATGATTTTTTTATAGGAGCTGGAGGAAGACCATATTGAGCTGCGTGACGCCTTTAAAGTATGCATGTGTGATTTGGTATTTTGTATCTGAAAAATTAAAATGAATCCTTTGCTATTCTTGTTATGTGCTTTCTCAGACCAGCCTAAATATTCGTTAATTGTAGTTGTAATTAGAAAAACTAGGTCTTAAGCTCGTCTTAATTGGCATAGTAGTAACTTCTTACTTCACAGTCCCCCCCCCCCTTGCAATTGTAAGCGGAAAATCAAAATAACTTTTTTAGAAGAAATGTATGTAAAAAAAAATATCTATTCAGATGTATGGGGACCAAATTATCTATTCTTTAACTACCCTGTATGTCATAAATTTATTATACTAGTGAAGGGCCTGGCAGGCATGGAAATTGAAAGAAAGTAGCTTACACCGGTTTGTGATAACTCAGCAAAATTCCTCCAAAGCAAAATTCGTAGTCTTCTTACCCCCCCCCCCCCCAGAAAAAAAATCGATCCCTTGAAAAACTAGATCGCTTTGGTCCCCCAGACGCGAGGCAAAACAGTGTTAAAATTGTAACCTTTATTATCCAAAATAGCAAGTAGGCCTGAAACGTTGTTACACCTTATTTCATACAAAATGAGAAAACTAAGCAAATTTTCGAATACTAAGAGTAAAAATCCGGAAAACACTTCTCTCTTCAGGATTTTCACCCCTTTGCTACTGAGTATTATGCTGGAAAGGTCTGGTTCTTTCTACCTTTTTTACGCTTTTTTTGTAACGCAATGTAAGCATGCTTTATTCCACATAAATTGAAGTAAAGAATTGGATGGAAATTACATACTCTTGGAAGCAAGTAGAAACATAAACAAGGTTTCAGTCCACAATGGATATTTGGTATACTGTTTCAGCTCTTATAATTAAAAGTGCGACTTATGACATTTTGGTCAACAATGAGTTATGTATGTGTTGAGTAAACTCAGCATGAGAAACCGAACGGTGCAGTCACAATCATCCTATCTTGTGCCGTTACGAAGATAAAAGGAATGTACGCCAGCTTTGACGGAAGAGTATCCTATGGATAGCCTAATGGCATTTGTCTTCTTTTTTGTCAACAAAAAAAGAAGACATACACCAACAATGGATCACATTTTGAATTCGCTCAGAACACTTCTGACAAGAGGATAGGAATTATCTATAGGAAAAAGGAGACTTGCGCCATAAAATGGGAATAATTTTGGGTTTGGTTAGAATATTTGAACTTAATTTTTACCGCTAAAAAGAGCATAAAAGTTTTGTTTAGAATATATTCCCTATATCTCCATTAGTCTTATCCTTCAGAGTGACCACAGCCGACAAACTTCTGTTTTTGGCTTTTCTGAAAAGTTACAAAATGGTTTATGTTGCACTTATAATGATCACAACCGGTTTGTTCTTCTTGGTTTTTGTTTTTCAGCTATAAACAGTAAAATCTCGTTGAAAAGTCTCATAAGTAATATCTTTTAAAACTAATTGCACCGTTAAAAAATGGTGTAAATTGCACCGTTAAAAATTGGTGTAAGATTTTGAATGCAGGAAAAAGAAATGCACCCTATGCTTTTTTATACGTCTTCTTATAACTTTTTAAAGTTAATATAAAGGTTCTGAATTATAAATCCCTTCTTGCCTTTACCCTAAAACATATAAACCTTTTATGATAATAATAACAATTTGCATCATTCCATTTGTGGAATTATCCTCTTACGCAACTTTCCAAAGTATTTTGAGTTCTCTACAACGAATAAATTCTATGGGATGGAAATGCCAGGTCACTCACCTGCAGTATAATCTATTCCTTATATTAAAATATACTAGATGCAGATGCTGCAATTTAAATTGGCAGTCCTGGAAGAGTATTTTTCGAAACTAGCCACAATAACAACGAAATTCTTAGCTTATATTAGTAACTTAACTCGTTTTAATATTGTTTAGTTGGTTAAAATAAATTTCCTTTTTTATTTTTATAATGCGTGCAGCTATTGATACATTTTTGGGAACTAATTTTCTGCAGTCAATACAAACAAAAAACAGAATTGTCTAAGAAAACTGAATGTAAGAATTATAAAATTTTAGTGCTTTTAACCAAGGAAAGATAAACGTGAAAATTGAATTGAAAGGACAGTTAATGAGGTAATAATGATAAGAATGAAAAAAGATTTTAGTTTATTTTTCAACGAGTTTAGAAAAAAAAATGTTTCAGCAAGATTTATTTGAAATGAAATCTAATTTAACACTGTATAATCATGTTCCACTTATTTTGGGACTTCAAACCATTTTCTAGGTAGCATTACCGATTTTCCAAATTTGTATAATAGGATGCCAAAAGACTTCGTAAGGATTATAATATGGCGCCAGTTAGAAGAGGTGAGATGTTGGGGAGTGTTGTGGCTACTAACTGAAAAAAAAGGAATATAAATATTTTTGCTCTTTATGATTTCGAAAAGACAAAGAATATCGTCAAATTGACTAACAGACGATGCTAAAACTAGCGCTGCTCACCTGTCACCTTTTTCTTTAAGCCTTTGTACAATATACTGAGTAAAACTGTACAATATATCGAGTATTTTTGTAAAACTGTCTGCTAGTAAATATTGGTAATTATCGATTTTTGCTCAGGGTCTCAAAATCATTTGTTATATAGGTTTCAGCACTTTCTTTCACGTCCTGAACTGTACATTTTGCAGCCTTTCTCAACGCTGGGTATTCTGTCATTCAGAGGCCTTAGCATCTTATCAAACATCCTGAATCTTCTTTTAAATGCTAGTAAACGATGACGTGGTCTCGTTTTTAATAATGTCCTTTGTTTTGAAGGCAGATGAACTATTTTGAGTGAAGTTGTATCAAAATACATAAAAAGTCTTATTAAAATCTTGCCTTAATTTTTATTCAAATATTTTTCATATCCATGCAAAGCTGCACAAAAGATCATAAGATTAATTTGATTAACTTTGATCGTCAAATAAATAATTTTGAGCCCCGACCTTGTTTCTCAGACTTGATTTACAGCTGATTCCACGTGCGGCTATATTACCGCTTTCCATATTTTAGCAACGATAATTCCACGTTTCCTCAAAATGTTTCAAATAAATTGGTTTGCCAGCATAATTTACCGAAAATAAAGCAAAGGATCTAGAGTAAAATCTTGGGGGATCCAGTGTGACAAGGCCACCAATAATTGATCAAATTGACAAAAGGAGTGAAAAATCAAGGAATTATGGTTCCTGGAAAATCATTGGTGGAGGGAGGTCCTGGGTCCCCCTGGATCCACCAGTGGAATAAAGAAGAACATTCCCAGCTTTCTTCAAGATGCACCTTTCCATCAGCTGAGAGCATGGGTTACTACGAGACACACGGTTTCTTTTGAACAAATTGCTTTTCAGCCACAAAAAATTCAAGTAAATGATAAAAAAATAAGTTTAGTTAGTAAGAGATGACAGATAGGAAAAGCATACGCCAAAATAGTCTCATAGAACGATTAGCATTAAGCTCCAGAATAAATAAGCAAAATGTAATCGATCGCTTTTAGATATCTAAGCTTGCTGACTTTTTTTGAACGCTATCTATAATTGAATGGCAACAATTTAAAATTTCCTAACACGCGAATTCCAAACCAAAGAGAAGATATTTTGTGTGAAATGACCAAATTAATTGTGTGAAATGACCAAATTAATATTGACTGAATATGCTAGTTATTAATTCGAATGATGTAAAAATTTATAACCTGAGTCATGGCAAATCTTTGCCAGAGGTAAGATAATCACAACTGATCAGGCTATGATAATCTACCATAGGCCTAATAAATCTTCTAGGTTCTTTAGGTTGTCAAATTAAAGCTGGTTCATGCTTTTCTTCAGCTATCACATAATTACCTAAATTAAGTTAAGGCTAGGCATAGTTAGTTTAAAGAACAGAAATATAGATGAGAAAAGAGGGGTGTTAATGCTCAGGTTGTTAAAGATTTGGATAGATAGCCTAGACAAATTTGCAATAGGGAAGGAAATCAGTCATAAACTAGGGTAAGATACCCAGTACTTGGGCAAATAATCTACTCATTAACAGCTAGATCATCTTAAAATTTCTATCATAGCCTAGGCCTACCCTACCTAAAAAATGCATTGTTTCATCATTGAATATGTCAAAATCTTCTTAACAAGTATGCAATTAGCTTGAACATTTTAAATAGGCTATGTTCAACACTCATACTTTTAAATATACCGAGAGACCACAGGGGAGCCTAATCTTGGCCAAACATTTAAAGCTTGGACCTAATCTTAGAAAATGTTGTCTAATCTTTGACACAGAATCTTAAAGATACAAGAACATATCTTATTCACAGACACAGTCAACCTTGCATAGATTTACTATAATCTAAGAAAAGTATTGTGAAACTAATCACTTTAAATAGGCTCAGGTGTAGAGGTAGCTTTTGTCAATTTTCCAAGATTGTAGTCAGTAAATCCTGAATGGTCTATTCCAAAACATCATCAAATCACAACTATTTAACCCCTTTTAACATAAGGTGTAAGATTAGGAGCCTGCTGTGTATATATAGAAAAGATACATTTTTGATCAGAACATCAGGCCAAGTAGGCTACTGGGGATCTTACTATGCTGCAATTTTGTATGCATAGCAATCTAATTATAACCAATACAGTTTTTGGTCATAAAGTGGCCCATAAGTCAACATTGTACTCACATTATGGTAAGACAGCCAATCTCATTGATTTTGTTATTATAAAACAAAGACTGGCAGTATTAATCAAGATACCTGGGTATGTAGGAGTGCAGTAATTGATGCAGTTTATAAGACTGATGCAATGATTTTAAGGACATAGTTTATGAAGTAATAGATCATGTCTTTGGGAAGAATGTTTAGATCACAGCTTTAAGTTTAGTTGAGAAGAGGTGGCTTGTACAAAAAGTACCTGAGTGATAGATAATGTGAAAATTAGAGGAATCTAGAAAGTAAAGAAAGCTTCACAATATAAACTCAAGAGATTGGAAGCAGAGGTCATGGATAAAATTTCTGAAGATCTCAAAGATACAGCCAGATGGCATAAAAGTAAAGCATTGTACTGGTGAATAAAAATTGAGAAGGAATAGTCAATCTGGATCTTTCCTGGTTAAAGATAAGAAAAGGGCCACAACTTGCAATAAAGAAAGAGTTGAAGAGAAATGGCCTTTGAGAATATGCCCAGGTATAATAAACTTACAGGATATTATTTATTAATACCAAAATACAGTAAGCTTTTACCATGCTGCTATTTTGTATGAATAGCAATCTAATTATAACCAATACTGTTTTTGGTCATAAAGTGGCCCATAAGTCAACATTGTACTCACATTATGGTAAGACAGCCATACTCATTGATTTTGTTATTGTAAAACAAAGACTGGCAGGATTAATCAATATACTGGGGTGTGTAGGAGGTACAAAAAGTACCTGAGTGATAGATCATGGGAAAATTAGAGGAATATAGAAAGTAAAGAAAGCATCACAATATAAATTCAAGAGATTGAAAGCAGAGGTCATGGATAAAATTTCTGAAGATCTTGAAGATACAGCCAGATGACATAAAAGTAAAGCATTGTACTGGTGATTAAAAATTGAGAAAGAATAGTCAATCTGGATCTTTCCTGGTTGAAGATAAGACAAGGGCCACAACTTGTGATAAAGAAAAAGTTGAAGAGAAATGCCCAGAAGTTTCTGAGAATATGTCCAGGTATAATATACGTACAGGATATTTATTTATTAATACCAAAATACAGTAAGCTTTATCAAGCTATTTGCTCTAAACATAATAAAAACCAAAGTTATGACAAATGCTGACAATATAATACACACATACAAATCTATATATAACACACTATGAAAACATACAGGTCACAAAACAACTAATAGAAAAAACAAAAAATATTCTCAAAATGAATTGTGATAATACCTAGTATGGAAACCTGTAGAGGCAAAACTACTTTATTTTTATCCAGAACTACAGTATGCTTTAATCTTGTTGCAACAAATATATCAACAACTACAACAAACACTAACAAGTAATACTATAAAGGATTTAAAAATGATTTACTGTGAAAATGTGTTTCTGCTAGTTCTTTTTGAATGTATTTATATTATTTGTTAGAAATGTTTTAGGTGGAAGGTCATTCCATGGCTTCCAGACCTGGCTCTAAAATTAATGTTGGCTTATTTTCCTTTTTGAAAGTGAAGGGTATAAATTATGTGTGTGATAATGGGTCCTATTGTTGTCATTGAATGTAAAGAACTGGTTTATACTTATATTATCAATGTCTTTGATTATATGGAATGTGATAATGATGTCTGCCCTATCCCTTTGGAATTGAAGACTTGGTAATCCTAGCCTGTGCAGTCTATTTTCATATGGCAAATATTTCAAAAATGGTACAAACTTAGTTGCTCTTGCTGTATTTTTTCAACCCTTGCTCTGTCTTTTTTATTTGACTTTTTTATACCATACTTACAAACAATATTCAAGTATAGGTTGAAGTGTTGATTTATAAATGGCAATGAATATGAACAAAAAAAGAAAAGAAAAAAAAGTTGTTGACACTTCAGAAATAAAGGAATATTTTTTTTTTGCAAAGAAGAATAAATGAAAGTACTAAATAATTAGAAAAATAAATAAATAAACAAGTTTTGTTTTTAATATAGTGGTTTTAATGATAAATTACCAAAGATTATTACCTTATTTACCTTAAATCACAGCTTGGAGTGATATAAGGATTATTTATCCTTGTGATGCTCCATGAGAAAAAAGAATTCGTTTCATGTTGATTGTGGCTGTTAGATTAGACTCTTGTGGAGGACTCTGCAGCTTGCCAATTGTAAAGGAACTCCTGGCAGAGCCATTCCCTATCAAGGTGGGACTTGAACATGTCAGTTGAAGTAGCAGAAACTGTTTCTTCAGAGAGCTGGTACCACATATTGATGATTCTTTGGCTGAAGAAGTGGCTTCTATGTCTACTCGTGGAACGCTGCATAGAGAGCTTCAATGAATGTCCTCTAGTACCAGAATGCAAGGGCTGTGCAAAGAGACTGGGAAGGGTAATTTTAGAGAGGATTTTTTTGTTAAAATAATGTCACCCCTTTTCCATTGGTATGTCAGCGTTGGCGGCTTCAAACAATGTAGTCTTTCTTCTTATGGAAATTTATTCATGTTGCTAACCATCTTAGTGGCATGACACTGGACATCCTCAAGCAACTTCTTATCTTTTTTGAAGAAAGGGGCTGCCAATGACATTCCAATGTCCAGGGGTGGACGTACAAGTGCCTTATATAACTTCATAAGAACTCTAGGGTGTCGGCTGGAGATGGTTCTTTTTATGATACTGAGGGTTTTATTTGCAGAAGATGAAACAGACTTAGCATGGCTGCTAAACTTTAATTGGTGATCTGCAATAACCCCAAGATCTCTTTCATCAGAAACAGCAGAAAGGTGTGATTTTTGAAAAAGGAAAAGTATCTGGTGATTTTAGAAAAGACCTACATGTCTTACCACTGGAACCAAATCGGTCTTACCATCAAATACACCAGAAACAGATAATAGGTACACTAACTAGCAAAAGTTGCAAACCCCTCATTGCAGAAGATGATCATGAGCTAACAGCCAACTGTTGCTTAAAACTCCCCTATATGTCTCATGATTGGTGTTGGCCTATTTTTGGTTCCAATATGTACCTTACTATTGAAGTTGTCAATCCCTTTAAACTTTCAAACTGGTAAATCTCATGAGGGAATTTTTCTACCAAAAAATGGATGAGATATACTTTGATCAGCTCATCAAGAGCTATCCACTGCTGTCGAAAAAAAAATCATCTGTTTTAGTTCAAAAGTTGACTGTTTTGCCATAGGCCAAGTTTCTAATGTCATCACTTAGAAAGGAGTCAAGGATAAACTCTAAATTTTTTTGGCAATGAGAGAACTTTCAAAGTTTAAGAGTTACATCCGATGCCATTTCTCTACTGCAATCCCAAGTGCAAAAAACCAAATGATAAACTCAGCTGGAATCACTTCAGCTGAAATAGATGGCAGTACTTTTGGTCCTACTTTTTTATTTCTTTAATTTTTCCTATTTGTCACTCAAAGAAGATATATTGGCTGCAGGGCCAGGTAACTGCCACATATATTTAACACTTATAGATTTTACACTTATAGGTACTGTTCTTTAGGAAAGCATAGCATGCTTATAGTCATCATGAAAATTTGGTTTGCTATATTTCAACATCCTTTACTTTAGTTTAAGTAAGTTTATGAGGCACCCCAAGCTGAAGACCCTGGCTAAAATTCAAAGTTTCAGATTCTTCATTTACACATTGGAGTAAACTAAGATCCAGGGATCTGTATGCCCTTGTTGTTGCTAATCAGTGGTGCTTTCAAAGTTAGCAAATTTAAGAAAAATGAAGAAAAATATGGTCACTGTGTTGTATTATCCTGTGTATACTTCTAGTTCCTTATAGGGTGTTAGAAACTAGCAATTTAAGTCCACTTGGTAATAGTGGTCGCTAGGCCAATATGACTAAGAAACCATACTCCAGTGGCTTTTGAAGGCACCATCACACCATAGTAATTTCAGATAGAGTGTGTGGTTGAGCATGGCAAGCAGAATCGGCCCCTTAGAAAACTCTGTAAATATTTATCAGATACTCTTGAGAATACATCCTAGTTGATTACGTATTCCTGATTGTCCCATTCTTTGTCTTACTACTTTGTGCACTATGTTCTCAGCTGAAGCTATTTAAGTCATTAATGACGCATTAATTAGTCATTAATTAGACGCATTAATAAAACACTTTGTGCTTGACCTTAAAAGCATAAGTAAAAGATTCAGAAGGTCGGATGTCTTTGGAGTTTTGCTTTTCTTTGACCAGTAACCCATTCCTTTTCTTTAGGCAATAATGATTTCAACAAAATAAATAATATAAATATTTTAACATGAAACGTTACAAAGTTGAAATACAACTACCAGATTGATTTTTTGACTGACGAATTCAGACACTTGAACTAGGCTTGTGACGAGTTTTAGAAACTTCCAGTGTTATGAAACATTAGGTAATATAGAATTTATTTATTCAGGTAGGAAGGGTAAGATACATAAGAAGGGAGTAGGACTTGAGATGCATACAGAAGCATCAAAGTCTTGTCCAGAAGCCATTTATAATAGAATTCTAGTTGCTCGCCTTATGACCAAAAGTGTAAGGTATCAGTCATAGAGATTTATGGTCTTGTAGACTCAACTGACAGAGTTTAGTTAAAGGAACCAACGGACAAGCTCTCAGGTAGGCATGTTAGGGGACTTAAATGGAAAATAATTTTGAAGTAGAAGATGTCTTAGGATGGAGAATTAGAAACATAGGTAAGAATACTTGTGAATAATACATCTTAAGGTTGGTTGACCAGAAAAAGGGTATGTACAAGAAGTTTTTAAGGAATATACAAGAATAAAAAGGAAATAAGGGGAATAGAGAAACTAGCCGAGTGGTTAGCGCGCTAGAATTACAAACCTGTCCACTAATAAGATATTTATTTCGAAAAATCATCCAAAGGGCCAAATTTGGACTTCAGAGTCAAAAATAAAGTTGCCATTAGGGCAGGGGCTAGAGTCCTGGTGTTGCACATTATTTGGTAAGGGAAGGGTTTCAGTGTCGTGAATCTGTAAGCTCAGCCAGAGTTGACCCAGCACTAATTGAGCAGCTAGAAATATCTGGGGAAGGTAAACAGGAAGCGTGTGCGGAGGCACAGGATGGATGATCCCCAACCCTCCACCGCACTTCCTGGCTTGAGGGCCATGAAACAGAGATGAGCCCCACCAGCTTGAACTATAGAGTCTAGTACTGCATCCTTTACCTTTTCCTGAGGGAAGTAGAGAAGACATTAAAGTCTGATTTAAGTAAATTTGAAGTGAAGGCGATGGATAAAATTGCCAAGGATTTGGAAGATTCCTTCAAACGGCATAATAGTAAGAAGTTGATAATTGAAGACGATTTTTGATTATGAGTATATATTTTTGAGTAAGAAGACGATTTTTGATTATGTTTTTGGGTCGCTTCTGTTTTAATTGACTATTCTCTGAATTTGAAATTCTCTGCATAGGTACCATGCTGTCCCTTTTTCATTTTAGAATCTTTCAATCTAGCTCTCTTATATTTTCAGACCTTTGAAAACTAAACAGAATAGTAAAAGAGAATATAGTTTAAACTCACGCTCCAGCTGTCTAAAATAACCCTCTTAGCTTCATTGCTCAGAATTACACAGAACGTAAACGTATTCCAATGAAATGCTTTACCATGAATTAAATAATAAAAACTAGTTTTTTTGACTGAAAGTAAGGAGCGACATTAAAACTTAAAACGAACAGAAATTACTCCGTATATTAAAGGGGCTTTTCCTCCTCAACGCCCCGCTCTTTACGCTAAAGTTTGACTCTTTCTCTCAATTCTACTTTGTAAAACAGTTAAAAAATTTAGCGGAAAGAGCGGGGCGTTGAGAAGGGAAGAGCCCCTTTCATACACGGAGTAATTTCTGTTCGTTTTAAGTTTTAATGTCGCTCCTTACTTTCAGTTAAAAAAAACTAGTTTTTTTTATTTAATTTCTGAACGTTTTTGAATTAATGCATGTTTGATTTTTGCTCTCTGCACATAAATAATTAAAATGAAATTTGCATATTAATTCTTTTTTTGGCTAAATGGCTTTCTCTTAGTTTTGATCAGACGATTTTGAGAAAAAAGGGTTGGGGAAGGAGGCCTATTTGCCCTCCAATTTTTTGGTTACTTGAAAAGGCAACTAGAACTTTTAATTTTTGACGAACATTTTTATTGGTAAAAAATATACGTAACTTAAGAATTAACTTACGTAACTAACTTTTATATTCTTATATTTTTATAATGTATATGAGGTGGTTTGTCCCCTCGTTAATACTCACTCTTTATAATTAAAGCTTAAATTTTGTCCCAACTTGGGGGATCCAACAGGGTCGTTTGGATTGGGGATCCCAAGATCCAACAGGATCTTTCCAAGGAAAGATCCTCCCACATAGCCCCCTCCCTTCGACCCCCCGACCAAAATAATCCCCCTGAAAAACGTCTGTACACTTCCCAATAACCATTACTGTATGTAAACACTGGTCAAAGTTTGTAACTTGTAGCCCCTCCCCTGGGGACTGTGGGGGAGTAAGCCATCCCAAAGACATAGTTATTATGGTTTCGGACTTTGCTGAACAAAATAGCTATCTAAAAATTTTGATCCGTTGACTTTGGGCAAAAAATTAGCGTGGGAGGGGGCCTAGGAGCCCTCCAATTTTTTGAGTCACTCAAAAAGGGCACTAGAACTTTTCATTTCCGTTAGAATGAGCCCTCTTGTAACATTCCAGGACCACTCGGTCGATATGATGACCCCTAGGGAAAAGAATGAAAAAAAAAAAAAAAAAAAAAAAAAAAAAATACACCCACATCCTTGATCGGTCTTCTGGCAATAAATACGAAGTTCCACATTTTTGTAGATAGGAGCTTGAAACTCTTACATCAGGGTTCTCTGATACGCTGAATGCGATGCTGTTATTTTCGTTAAAATTCTATGACTTTTAGGGGGTGTTTCTCCCTATTTTCCAAAATGAGGCAAATTTTCTCAGGTTCGTAACTTTTGATGACAAAGACGAAATTTGATGAAACTTATAGATTTAAAATCAGCATAAAAATTCGATTCTTTTGTTTGATGTATCTTTTAGTATCAAAAATCCGTTTTTTAGAGATTCGTTTTCTATTGAGCCGGGTCGCTCCTTACTACAGTTCGTTACCACGATCTGTTTGATAACAAGAGAATCTTTGATGAAATGGTATGGTCTTATAAATTGTATGCTTTTACTAGCATGGGAAGAAAGGTCAGTACTTCAATAGTCTATGTCTGGCTTTTGATGTGTAGTAAATAATTGAGACAAAAACATTGGAAAGTATTGAAAAAACTATGTCAAGTTAAGTGAAAATGAAAGGTTACTATGGGGGGGGATTGTTCCTAGTGATAAATCACTGGAGGGCCCAGTGATTTTTGGAAAAATCCCCATAAATTCGGGGATAGTGGAAGCACTGGTATTTTCAGACAAAATCTGCCAACAATTTTTACTAGGCCATTAAAACTGTCAAGTAGTATTGCTACTACGCTACCTCTTTTTTTGCATGGCGGAAAACAACTTGTGATTCGACAGCTTCTAGCAAAAATTGTGTTTATGTGTAAAAATGGTATTCCGACAAAATCTGCAAACAAATTTGAAAAATACCAAGTAGCATGGCTACTTTGCAAACCCACTTTTTTGCACGGCGGGTTAAAGATAAAGATTACCGATATGGTTTTCAAGAGGAGGAAACATTTAATGGTTTTAGGTAAACCATAGTAAACTCCTCTATGAGAAATTTATTCGAAACATCTGAATTTAAGATGCCAGGTGATACGGAAAATGCCTGGTTCTGCTGCAAGTACAATTAAAAAAGTTTATAAGAAAAGTGAGAAGAGTGAGTTGTGTAATTACATAGACATTAGCTTGATAATAGCCTAGTTGTAAAAATTTATAATAGCCTAGTTGTACCTCATCTCCTTTCTCTTTGTCCATGTTGGCAGTTTCTTAGTGAATCTCAGAAACAATCCGTTTGTAGAATATTTTTTCGTTATGCTAAATTCCTTCTCAGTTACCCTCTTTGGACTAGAAATAGTTGCTTAATCAATAAATTCCACCTAGTTTCGCCTATATGTGTTATTGCTAAAAGGCTTTATGATTTTCGTTCTTCTATGTCGATAGTATCTCATCCTTGGTCTGCATTATTTATTTGATTGTCTCTTGGTGTTGATTTGATTTGTGTTTATTTATCGTTTTTTTTCTTTTTTTTTATTCTATCTTAAGAGCGTTTCTCCCCTTTTTTTTGTAAAAGATTTGTTATAAATAAATTGAATTGCATTGAATTTATTTCTGTTTGAAATAAATTTATTTCTGTTTTCTCAGGAAACTGTGAAAACTATTGTTCTCAGGGGGTCTGAATAATCAGACCCCTTTAGTCCTCAGTTTTATAGATTATGAACAGGAATTTGGTTCAGCTAAGAGAATAGGTTTAGTAAAGGTCCTATCTTTATAGTATACCAAATAAGTAGACTACATTAAAGTAATTAGGGCTGTGTATGAAAATAGTATTGCTGCTATTAAGGTTGAAAAAAGGTTAGTAGTGGGCTTGGTTTGGAATCAAAGCTAAACAGTATTGTGGCCTATACAAGTTTATACAAAAAAAAGGAATGATTTCTCAATACAAGAATGTGTTTATGTGTATATTGACAGGATTTTCCTTAAAGTTGGTAAATTTCTATATTGGACTTTAAAGAAGCAATGACGTCACTTTCTTTTAAAACCATTTCAGATGGTAGAAGGTATGAGGTCACTTCCATTTAAAAGCATTTTAGATGGTAGAAGGTGTGACGTCACTTTCATTTGGAAGTATTTCAGACGGTAGAAGGTATGACGTCACTCTCATAATATAAGGCATGGTTCTGACTAATAATTTATAGTTTGTGTTTACCAAGCTAAGAGAAAACAACTATTTTATCATGTTATTTGGAAAAGTTTTAAGTGCAACAAGATATTCTGATCAGGTGATATGGCTTGATGGAAAAAAGCAGGTATGGAGACGTACCGGTGAAACGTGGTACCAGTTGAAGGAAACTTCATTCAAACAGCCTGATAATTCCTCTTCTAGACCTGTTCAAGACATGTTATCTGGAAAAGTTTTAAGTGCACCAAGATATCCTGATGAAATGATATGGCTTGATGGAAGAAAGCAGATATGGAGACATATCGGTGAAACCTGGCACCTGTTGGAGGAAACTTCATTCAAACAGCCTGATGATTCCTCTTCTAGACCTGTTCAAGACAGTATTGTCGCTGAAAGTCCCACATCCTTATGCAATTTTCTTAATGACTGCTGTATAAAACATGAATGTGATAACAGTCCATGTCTAAATGAAAAAGGATGCAAAGGTTCTGCGTTCCAGTGTTCAAGGAAAGATTACGTGCAAGTGTTTACTCCTCCAATAATGCCAAATACAATGAGAGATGAGATAAAAGAGCCAAAAAGTTCGGGGAAAAGCCCATCACAGCGTCGATGGGGATACAACATGCCCGAAATAATGGTGTTGCCAGATCCCACAATTCCCACAAAAAAGAGGTTGAATATCCGTTTAAGGTGTTATTTTCAACAACAACATCTTCAAACATTATAAAAGTGTATGGTTTTATTAAGAATGTTAATTCTTTCGAAACTGAAATCAAAATTCTTGTTATGTTAAGTTTGTAAATAAAAATTTTGACATTTTATATTTTTCTTTGCCTACTTTTTCGTTTACGCTGAGTTTTAGAGGTCAAAAATTTCCCTGCTGTACTAAATGAAAGACATAGCCTGGGCTCAGTGCTCAGGGGAATCAATTTGTCACGCTCAAATCAGAGCGTTTTATCAAATAGTTCATGGTAACAAACTGTAGGTAAAGAGTGACTTGATACTATAGTATCTGAAACCTAAACAAATGAATATTGAAGACGATAGATACATAAAAAACGTTTTATGCCGATTTCAAACATAGACAGTTTATTAAGTTTATGGTTACCCATCAAAAGCTATGAGACTGAGAAAAATTTGCTTGGTTTTTAAAAAAAGGCACCCTCGAAAACTGAAAATATATTAACAAAAATATTGTTTTTTCATGTCATTTTCTAGAACTTCAAAACTTTTTTGTTGTCCTTAATGAATTAAATAGCATAAGCTCAAATAATAAAGGGAATGCGATATGTCATGCTAACATCAGTGCGTTTATTTAACAGTTGCTAGTAATAAACTATAAATAATTAATACAGACATGTGACTGTATCGTCAGCGTTTTTTTGTATTTTGTGCCGTGCTCTTGATTACCATCGGCTGGAACTTATGTTATGTCCGGCTCATTTCTTCGTTTACGATAAATAGTTTATAGCTAAGTGTGATGTGACTGCGTTTTTCTAATTTCCAGTTTGACGTTTTGTGTTTGATATTTGCTTTGATTCTGAGGAAATTCCTTTCCAAGATTAGCTGCGTTCGAATTAGGTTGTACGTTGTGTATAGGGTTTCCAGTGGCCCAAGTAAGAAAATTGAGTAGAAATAAAATCTTTTGGAAATTTTATTCTACAGCAAAATTATTTGCATAAAGATTTACTGAAGTAGCACTTTTATTTTCGCTTTTCTTGTTAGTCCCGCTGATATTTTGCTTTTGAATTGTTCTTGCTGGAAAATATAGATTTACTCACTATTATTCAACCGTGATGATTTTTTTTTTTTTTTTTTTTTTTTATCAAACCGTGAGTGTTTTGAAACTTAAAATGACGTGGAAAGATGAAAATATCCACAAATAAACGCCAAAAAGGAAGAGAGCAAAATTACTGTTAAGTGCAACTGTTACACGTTGCAACCATTCTGCATACCGGGTTTCGACTAACAGAGGTCCTTTGAAAAAATTTGAGATACAGAGATAAACTTTGGTTTGTGGATGTAAAGTGAATATTATGACGACTCATCTTCTGAATTTCCAGATATAGATGTAATTTTCGGGTCGCTTCGACTTGCAGACGTAAATATAACCGCAAAATTATTTCGAGATATCGAGGATTTCGAGCTATCGAGAGTCGACTGTATTATGTTAGCGAGAAAGGGAAACAGAACAAGTCTGAAAAACCATGAACTTTTATATGCATTTACAAACGAATAAGATCTAGGAAAACAGTTGGCCTATGTTGACAGAGTTTATCATTTCATAGAAAAGCTTTGTAGGATGATGAAATATGTTATGGTCATTTAAAAGTCGTTTTCTTACATGGGATAAATTATGAAAGAGAGCCGGACAATCTATTTCAGGTATTGCGTCTTTTATCAACGACCGCTATAAGCTATCTAAGGGTGTCCCAAAAATAACGTCAGATTAGAATGAATTGCCTTCATTTATTTGAAAAATGTGATCTTGGCAAACCTGCACGAAGTGATTCTTTTGAAGAGGGGTTGTGAAGGGGGGTAGTAGTTAAAAGAAATTTGAAATTAAGCTATTGCCCTTTGGCATATCCTAAGGGACCAAGTTCTTTTCTTTCTTAAGCTTCAGAATTTTGTCTGAGGCAAGGGTCCTCTGGCGTCAATTTACAGAAACTAGAGAAGGGGTGCAAATAAGGAGCGAATCAGCCAAATAGTAACTGAACCTCTTTTTTTGCATGGCGGAAAACAACTTGTGATTTAACAGCTTTTCTTTGAGCAAAAATTGTTTTTATGTGTAAAAATGGTATTCAGACAAAATCTGTAAACAAATTTGAAAAATACCAAGTATCATAGCTTCTTTGCAAACCCACTTTTTTGCACGGCGGGTTAAAGATAAAGATTACCGATATGGTTTTTAAGAGGAGGAAACATTTAATGGTTTTAGGTAAACCATAGTAAAACTCCTCTATGAGAAATTCCTTCGAAACATCTGAATTTAAGATGCCAGGTGATACGGAAAATGCCTGGTTCTGCTGTACAATTAAAAAAGTTTATAAGAAAGGTGAGAAGAGTGTGTGGTGGAATTACATAGACATTAGCTTGACAATAGCCTAGTTGTAAAAATTTATAATAGCCTAGTTGTACCTCATCTCCTTTCTCTTTGTCCATTTTGGCAGTTTCTTAGTGAATCTCAGAAACAATCCGTTTGTAGAATATTTTTTTGTTATGCTAAATTCCTTCTCAGTTACCCTCCTTAGACTAGAAATAGTTGCTTAATGAATAAATTCCACCTAGTTTCGCCTATATGTGTTATTGCTAAAAGGCTTTATGATTTTCGTTCTTCTTTGTCGATATTATCTCATCCTTAGTCTGCATTATTTATTTGATTGTCTCTTGGTGTTGATTTGATTTGTGTTTATTTATAGCTTTTTTTTCTTTTTTTTATTACTCCATCTTAAGAGCGTTTCCTCCCCTTTTTTTGTAAAAGATTTGTTATAAATAAATTGAATTGAATTGAATTTATTTCTGTTTGAAGTAAATTTATTTCTGTTTTCTCAAGAAACTGTGAAAACTATAGTTCTCAGGGGGTGTGAATAATCAGACCCCTTTAGTCCTCAGTTATATAGATTATGAACAGGAATTTGGTTCAGCTAAGAGAATAGGTTTAGTAAAGGTCCTATCTTTATAGTATACCAAATAAGTAGACTACATTAAAGTAATCAGGGCTATGTATGAAAATAGTATTGCTGCTATTAAGGTTGAAAAAAGGTTAGTAGTGGGCTTGGTTTGGAGTCAAAGCTAAACAGTATTGTATCCTATACAAGTTTATACAGCAAAACGGAATGATTTCTCAATACAAGTGTGTGTTCATGTGTATATTGACAGGATTTTCCTTAAAGTTGGTAAATTTCTATATCGGACTTTAAAGAAGTAATGGCGTCACTTTCTTTTAAAAGCATTTCAGACGGTAGAAGGTATGACGTCACTCTCATAATATAAGGCATGGTTCTGACTAATAATTTATAGTTTGTGTTTACCAAGCTAAGAGAAAACAACTATTTTATCATGTTATTTGGAAAAGTTTTAAGTGCAACAAGATATTCTGATCAGGTGATATGGCTTGATGGAAAAAAGCAGGTATGGAGACGTACCGGTGAAACGTGGTACCAGTTGAAGGAAACTTCATTCAAACAGCCTGATAATTACTCTTCTAGACCTGTTCAAGACATGTTATCTGGAAAAGTTTTAAGTGCACCAAGATATCCTGATGAAGTGATATGGCTTGATGGAAGAAAGCAGATATGGAGACATATCGGTGAAACCTGGCACCTGTTGGAGGAAGCTTCATTCAAACAGCCTGATGATTCCTCTTCTAGACCTGTTCAAGACAGTATTGTCGCTGAAAGTCCCACATCCTTATGCAATTTTCTTAATGACTGCTGTATAGAACATGAATCTGATAACAGTCCATGTCTAAATGAAAAAGGATGCAAAGGTTCAGCGTTCCAGTGTTCAAGGAAAGATTACGTGCAAGTGTTTACTCCTCCAATAATGCCAAATACAATGAGAGATGAGATAAAAGAGCCAAAAAGTTCGGGGAAAAGCCCATCACAGCGTCGATGGGGATACAACATGCCCGAAATAATGGTGTTGCCAGATCCCACAATTCCCACAAAAAAGAGGTTGAATATCCGTTTAAGGTGTTATTTTCAACAACTACATCTTCAAACATTATAAAGGTGTATGGTTTTATTAAGAATGTCAATTCTTTCGAAACTGAAATCAAAATTCTTGTTATGTTAAGTTTGTAAATAAAAATTTTGACATTTTATATTTTTCTTTGCCTACTTTTTTGTTTACACTGAGTTTTAGAGGTAAAAAATTTCCCTGCTGTACTAAATGAACGACATAGCCTGGGCTCAGTGCTCAGGGGAAACAATTTGTCACGCTCAGATCAGAGCGTTTTATCAAACAGTTCATGGTAACAAACTGTAGGTAAAGAGTGACTTGACACTATAGTATCTGAAATCTGAAAAAATGAATATTGAAGACGGTAGATACATAAAAAACGTTTTATGCCGATTTCAAACATAGACAGTTTATTAAGTTTATGGTTACCCATCAAAAGCTATGAGACTGAGAAAAATTGGCTTGGTTTTTAAAAAAAGGCACCCTCGAAAACTGAAAATATATTAACAAAATGTTTTTTTCATGTCGTTTTCTAGAACTTCAGAACTTTTTTGTTGTCCTTAATGAAACGGTAGTAAATAATAATGAAAAAGAGTGAAAGCTGTAGAATGAAGAGGACTGTAATATTCTTCCACTATTTTACTAAAAACGCTGAAATTGAGATTATATAAAATAACAAGTTTTTTTAACTGAAAGCAAGGAGCAACGTTAAAACTTAAAACGAACAGAAAGTATTATGTATATGAGGAGGTCTCCCCCTCGTCCATCATTTACACTAAAGTTCGAATTTGGTCCCAATTCTTTAAGAATGACTCCTGAGTCACAAAGGCCGTTTAATTAGAATAAATAGCTCCTTTAAAAGTACTAAAACAAGACTTTAGTGTTAATAGTGAGGTATTGACGAGGGGGTGGTCCCCCTCACATACGTAATAATTTCTGATCGTTTTAAATTTCAATGTTGCTCCTTATTTTCAATTTAAAAAAACTTGTTTTTTAAATAGTTTCTGATTATTTTTTGAATAATGCTGGGAAATCTCCCCCTCCATGCTAGTCTGCTCATTTTTCCAGATCAGGTACTTCTTGTCCTTTGGTTCAAACTATTTCTACCGCTTCTCGTCCCCCTGATAGACATATTCTATTCTTGGGCATTTATTCGACGAAGATCTTTCTTTCAATTATCACTATGCTCTCATGAAACTTAAGCTCTCCAGAAACCTTGAAGTTCTTTGGAAGCTTCGTATCTGTTTCTCTGGTTCAATAATAAGATCCTCTTTCATTCTCTCATTCAACCGTATATGTACTATTGTCCAACAGTGTGGCTATTGACATTCTCTTCTTTTACCTTCCCTGTTTTCAAAATATATGGCAGAGCAATTAAATTAGTGGTTGAGGTGACAGACCAGCTCAGTATGACTTTATTAGATGGTCAGTCCACATACACCTTTCTTTCCTCTTGTTTCATTTTTTAGTATTTTCATGGACTCCTCCATAACTTCTTCAAACAAATATATATTTAAAATTCTGAACTACAAAATGAATATTGTGTTTCTTTCAAACAGTTGGTGGTAACGAACTATAGTAAGGAGCGACCCGGCTCAATAGTAACCAAAACTCTAAAAAATGGAATTTTGATACCAATAGTTACGTCAAAACAATCGCATTTTAATGCAGATTTTAAATGTATAAGTTTCATCAAGTTTAATCTTATCCATCAAAAGTTACGAGCCTAAGAAAATTTGCCATATTTTAGAAAATAGGGGGAACACCCCCTAAAAGTTATGGGATCTTAAGGAAAATCACACCATCAGATTCAGCATATCAGAGAACCCTTCTGTACAAGTTTCAAGCTCCTGTCTACAAGAATTTGGAATTTTGAATTTTTTGCCAGAAGACAGATCACGGATGCGTGTTTATTTATTATTTTTTCCCCAGGGGTGATCGTATCGACCCAGTGGTCCTAGAATTTTGCGAGAGGACTCATTCAAACGGAAGTGAAAAGCTCTAGTGCCCTTTTTAAGTGACCAAAATAATTTGAGGGCACCAGAGCCCCCTCCCACGCTCATTTTTCCCAAAGTCATCGGATCAAAATTTTGAGATAGCCATTTTATTCAGCGTAGTCGAAAAACCTTATAACTATGTCTTTGGGGACGACTTACTCCCCCAGAGTCCCCTTGGGAGGGGCTGCAAGTTACAAATCTTGACCAGTGTTTGCATATAGTAATGGTTATAGGAAGTATACAGACGTTTCCAGGGGGATTTTTTGGTTGGGAGGAGGGGTTGAGAAGAGGGGGTTATGTGAGGGAAACTTTCCATGGAGGAATTTGTCATGGGGGAAGAAAACTTCCATGAAGGGGGTGCAGGATTTTTTAGCATTATTTAAAAAACAATGAAAAAAAAAATATGAAAAAGTTTTTTCAACTGAAAGTAAGGAGCAGCATTAAAACTTAAAACGAACAGAAACTATTACGCATATAAGGGGTCCACCTTCACCTAATACCTCACCTTTTACGCTAAAGTATTTTGAGTAATTTCAACTATTTATTTTGCGACCTTTTTTCTAAAAATCGTTCGATCAAAACTATGAGAAATCCATTTAGCCAAAAAAAAAATAAATATGCAAATTTCGCTTTAATTATTCATCTGCGGAGAGCCGAAATCAAAACATGGATTAACTCAACAACGTTCAGAAATTTAATAAAAAAACAAGTTTTTTAACTGAAAGTGAGGAGCGACATTAAAACTTAAAACGAACAGAAATTACCCCGTATATGGAAGGGGCTGTTCCCTCCTCAACGCCCCGCTCTTTACGCTAAAGTTTTAAGTTTGACTCTTTCTCTCAATTCTTCTTTTTAAAACAGTAAACCCTGACGTCCCCCTGATAGACATCTTCTATTCTTGGGTATTTTTTTAGAATCCATGGTTGTTTTCAAGTATTTTTTTCTTAAAAAAAAAATAAATAAAAAGTTCCACGAAATTGAGTACTGATTGTTTGAATTGGTTAAGTGGAAATTTGTTTTGTTGAGTAACTGTAAGGGTATCAGTTACCCTTTCACCGTTACTGAGAAAGGGTCATCATGTTTTAGTTTTGTGTTTTGTTTTAAGGATTGGTTTTTTATATTTTTATCAGTTTATTCTGCACTGAGGACGGTCAAGCGGAGATCTTGACCGAAACATTTGCATAATTTTTAATTTTTTCACTGGCGGTTTATTGTCCTCGTCTTTTTTTCTTTGCGATTTTGCGTTTTGTCACAGTTAATAAATTTAAACTTATTTGTGTTCTGAATAAAAGAAAAGAAAACATTTTTTGGGAAGGTTTGAGCGTTGTATTGTATGCTAAATAAAAAATATAAAAACATTTTTTGTGTGCTTGTACTTTTTTGGGCAATCAGTTTTGTTTAATTTCTAGGATTTTAGACAAGAAGATTACTTTTTAAATTAATTAGCAAGATTCCAGCTGCTAAGCAAATTTGCGACTGTAGTCTTAAATTCGGCATAAAAAAAACTGGAAAGGTATCTTTTGCTATTACAAATATATTTGTAAAAAGTCTATGGTACCGCGATTTCAACAAAAATTACCTGTAAAAACGTTTGGTCATAAACAGTTGATATTTGTTCTTCGAATTCATTGTAAGAAGTTTCATTAGAATCAGTGATTTTGACCTTTGAGCTAAAAAATTCATATATTGTTACTTTTATCTCATGAATACTGTTTATTGGTCTTATCAATTGTTAATAATTTAATATTGAGCATTGCAGGAAAATATCTCTGCTTTCTGAGTGCAGAGATAGGACTAGCAGAAATCATTACTTGAGGATTTAGAATTAATTGCTGCATTAAAAGCTAAAAGAAACTTGTTAAAAAAAAACTTGCTTTTTCTTGTCTTCTTAAATACTCATGTCTCTCTCTCTCAGCAACAAAGTATTTTTCAGTTGCTCCTTATTTTTTACATCACTTCAGAAATAAGAAGCAATAACAATGTCTGTGATTTGGGTTTATGGTAGTTGTTTCATACAGCAATTGCTGCTAGATTGAACACCGATTATCAGTTGGCAATTTCCGAAAATCCTCTAAGCTTTTTGTTTTTTTATAATAAAATAAAAACATGCAATATCATTCTTCCCCATTCACTTTAGAATATTCCAAATCATAGTTTTCACTTAATTTGATTTACTTGGGAAGAAAGTACTACATACCGGTTTAAAATCTCTAAAAGTTTTTTTTTTGTGTCTGTTTATCTCAGCTCTTAATTTTCTTAAAAAAAATGGTCCCAAGTATTCCTTTCTAAAAAAAAAATTGAAAAGGAGTTTTTTTCCAAAATAGACTGTTGGAGTTGACCCTCCACCCTAAATAAGAAGTAGAATTTGACCCCCCCCCTCCTAAGGGTCAGACCCAGGGGGAAGAATATCAATGGGAGAGATTTTTTAATCAAAAAAGGAGTTTTGCTGAATGTCTTTTATGATTTTATCTATATTTTAGGTTTTGTTTTGCTAAGAGGAGATCAAGTAGTCAATATGACGGTTGAAGGCCCCCTCCCCCAGAGGAAGGGTTAGCTCAAGTTCCAGTCGCTGGAGCCCCAGCCGGCCCAGGGGTTGGAAGAGCTGCAGGGAGAGGGGTGGCAAACGCAGCGCCTGCTGGAGCAGTTCCAGGTAAGGAAAAGACGGTTATGGTTTGTTCTGATGAACTAGAGTCCATCCAGAAAAAGTGGTTGTAAGATGAAAGATAAAACTATTTGTCTCTGTAGGCTGAAGCCATTTAGTGCCTTTTGCTTTCCTATTTTCTGCGTTTCATTTTACGGTCTGCCTTTTTTTTTGGCAGACCATTATTGATCATAACTAGCAGATCATAACTGGGGGGCTATTAATTTGAAAAAATCAGAAAAATTGAGGTATTTTTAACTCAAGAACGGGTGACCGGATCTTAATGAAATTTGATATTTAGAAGGAACTCATGTCTCAGAGCTCTTATTTCAAATCACGACCAGATCTTTTGACACTGGGGGGAGTTGGAGGGGAAACCGTAAATCTTGGGAAACGCTTATAAATGTCGTAGACGTAACCGGACTGGATCCAATCTCTTTGGTGGAGTTAGGTGGTGGGGGTCAGTGCTTTGGCGATTTTTGTGCTTCTGGATGTGTTAGGACGATGAAAATTGGTAGGCGTGTCAGGGAGCTGCACAAATTAACTTGATAAAGTCGTTTTCCCCGACTCGACCATCTGGGGGAATGAAGGAAGAGGAAAAATTAGAAAATAGCCTTTCTTAAAACCTCCTCCCTCTCTATTCGGGAACGGCCTGTTTGTTATTTGACCCTAGATGGTTGGCCTGAAGGCTCAATGATAGCTAGAACACTAGGGCATTAAAATTCTTGAGGCATGCTCTCCCACTCCCTGCCCGAAAATGAACCATTGTCCTTCATTCGTATTAGCTGATACGCACTTACACATCATTGTATGTAATTATATGAAATATGAATTAAATCAGTTTAGTTAAATGAATCTTTAAATAAATGTCAGAAAGATTCTACTGTAATAAGAAGGGGGTATCAACCCGTAGCATTCTTATTCAGGTGTAAGAGTGATGTTGAGATATTAATCCCTACAGGCCACCCCCATACCCCACCCCTCTTTACTTTTACTCAATATACTGGTAAAATGCAAGTCCTTGTATGTCACTGAGTATGGTATAGAAGTCCCTGTATGTCATGTTTGTGTGGTCTCGACTAGAATTATTTTACTGGCTGTTGCTGAGACGAATGAGGTTATAAGGATGTCTCCTGTATCCCTGTTTAAAGCTTGACCCTTATTTTCTCTTCATCTTTTTCTTTCTCTTTTTCTCCTTTTCCTTTTCTTTCTTTTTCCTTGATACATGTCTCCTGTATCTCTGTTTTATGCTGGACCCTTCTTTTTTCTTCTTCTTTTTCCTTTTCTTTCTTTTTCCTTGATAAATGTCTCCTGTATCTCTGTTTAAAGCTGGGCCCTTGTTCTTTCTTGTTCTTTTTCCTTTTCTTTCTTTTATCTTGATACATGTCTCCTGTATCTCTGTTTAAAGCTGGACCCTTGTTTTTTCTTCTTCTTTTTCCTTTTTGTTTTTAGCTTCCCTTAAAGGTAATGGTAAACTATTTTCTGTGTAGGCTAAATATGGGCAAAATAGCTCAAAAAGAAAAAACTGACTGTTGTACATTTTATTTTTGAACTTGTGAGATTTTGGAGAAAAATTATAGTTATTGGGCAACAATTTTAGAGGCTTTTAGGAGGATTTTGGTCGCCAAACTAGCATATGATTGTATATGTTGACTGATCTTTGTTTTGGAATTTGTTTAAGAAAATTTAAGAGCTCAGTTCTTAATAAATGATTTTTCTAGGATTACAAGGCCCAGTCCTTGGTGTAAGTGGCCCGGCAGTGCAAGCAACGGCACCAGGTATGAACCGGGAGGAATGGCTCCCCGTCCTGGTATGCCACCTATGAGACCAATGATGGGGATGCCTCCAATGGGTATGGGAAATATGCAAAGGCCTGGAGGACAACCTGGGATGAGAGGTGAGTCTTTGGTTATTAAAACAATATGATATACATAGCTATAAAAAACATTTTATTATTTCTAACCGATTTTTTCAAATGATGAAGTGTATAGTATCCTAAAATACTTTATTATTGAATCAAAATCACAGGTGATTTGACTTTTTATATATATATAACTTGATTGAAAATACCTTGCGTTACTTTTAAAGATTCTTGGAGGATTTTGTAAGCGACCATAATTCAGATACTGTTCCAAAAGAGCATGAACTAGGGATTCAACGTTCAAATTATCCTTAATCTAGGGTTCTTTTGTTGTATGAACTCCCAATCTTGAAACTAGTGTAATGGATATATGCAAATTCTCGTATGTTTAGAGTTACTGCCAGGCCTAAGGAATTGCATCGCGAAACACTGGTGTACACAGGTCCCAGTAATGGAGCCTATTAGAAAAATTATTTTTCTAATCAAAAGAACGGTTGAAATGCTTAGAAATGGATTTTTAGACCACAATTTTTTCAGTGTTTCTGGGGAGACGCACATCCCTCTTTACTTTTACTCAATATACTGGTAAAATGCAAGTCCTTGTATGTCACTGAGTATGGTATAGAAGTCCCAGTATGTCATATTTGTGTGGTCTCGACTAGAATTGTTTTACTGGCTGTTGCTGAGACGAATGAGCAAACCTTAATTTGAGTGTTTTGTCTGGTGCTTCCATCTGAGTGTAATAGAGATTTATTCTATTGAATTCTTTAAGCCAAATACAATCGATAATATGCCAATTCTGGTATGTTTAGAGTTACTGCCAGGCCTAAGGCATTGCATCACGAAACACTGGTGTACACAGTTCCCAGTAATGGAGCCTATTAGAAAATTATTTTTCTAATCAAAAGAACGGTTTAAATGCTTAGAAATGGATTTTGCTTAGAATTTGAGTCTTTTGTCTGGTGCTTCCATCTGAGTGTAATAGGGATTTATTCTATTGAATTCTTTAAGCCAAATACAATCGATAATATGCCAAATAATGCTCATAAACAAAGAATTTTGTATCTTCTGTTGTCTAATACTTTCTACTGCAGATGCTTTGTGTGCTAACTGTATTCTAAGAACATGTGCTATTATTCTTTCAGTATTTACTTGAAAATTCAAAAGGTAACACTGATGATTTTCAATCATGAGAAAAGTGATTTTAAAGAAGAAAAAAGTGATGAGGAGGTCGGTTAAATAGTCGTACACCGAGTACGAATTTGGAAATCCCAAATTCTGAGTAGCCTGAGGGAAATTTGCGTTTTTTTTTTGCAGATACAGTCTATTAGTCTTTGTCATGGGCACCGGTAGGGGGGAGGGCATGCCACCCCTCTTGTAAATTTGGGACTATAAAGTAATTATAAGGAAACCAAAGGAAAAAGAGCCGAATAGGGGGAAACCATGGAAAAAACGTGTGTTGGCCAAATTGTTGGATTCCTGCTAATAGATTTTGACCCTTAATAAGGAAAATTTAAGTTCTGCTTTGTGACATAGTGAAAATCATTTTCTCAATTTCTTCATAGTAATGATCAATTTCTTCATAGTATCAATGATTTCAATTTCTTCATAGTAATGAATGGCAAGTAAATAACGATCCATGTCAATAACGAAAGTGCAAGAGCCTAACTATTGATAACATTCAATCGAAGAATCAGCTTTTTATGGTGACCCTAAATGTGTATTTGTTTATTAGTAATTAGTGATCTTGTTAGTACACAATAAAGTTCGTATAATTATAGAAAACATAAGGAAAACAACTTTCTAAGGGGCAATTCCGGTAAAAATATGCCGTCAGTTTTTGCTTGCGTTGTAAGAGTACCCATGAGCTGATATATGAAACCACTATAATCAGAAATATTTCTCCTGAATGGAATGTTGGGATTTTTTTTTTATTTCCCCCTGAACAGATACGTTTTTTTTTTTGTTTTTTATTATCATTTTTTTTCAGAGTGATTGTATTTATCTAGTTGTCACTTTGAAAAATGTTTAATCTTTTACAGTTATGAAGTATAAAGGCGTCGAATATATATTGGTTTTTAGTATTCGAAATTAGATTAAAATATTGAATTAAAAAATTTTATTTGATTTTTATAAACAATTGAATCTAAAGCCATTAAATATTTTGGTGTTTAATAACCAAGTTCAAAACTGGAGGGCCCAGTAATTTTCTTTTGATGTATCTTTTAGTATCAAAAATCTGTTTTTTAGAGATTCGTTTTCTATTGAGCCGGGTCGCTCCTTCGTACAGTTTAATCACAAGAGAATCTTTGATGAAATGGTATGGTCTTATAAATTGTATGCTTTTACTAGCATAGGAAGAAAGGTCAGCACTTCAATAGTCTATGTCTGGCTTTTGATGTGTAGTAAATAATTGAGACAAAAACATTGGATAGTATTGAAAAAAACTATGTCAAACTAAGTGAAAATGAAAGGTTACCATGGGGGGGGGATTGTTCCTAGTGATAAATCACTGGAGGGCCCAGCGATTTTGGGGGAAATCCCCATAAATTCGGGGATAGTGGAAGCACTGGTATTTTCAGACAAAACCTGCCAACAATTTTTACTAGGCCATTAAAACTGTCAAGTAGTATTGCTACTACGCTACCTCTTTTTTTGCATGGCGGAAAACAACTTGTGATTTAACAGCTTTTCTTTGAGCAAAAATTGTTTTTATGTGTGAAAATGGTATTCAGACAAAATCTGTAAACAAATTTGGAAAATACCAAGTATCATAGCTTCTTTGCAAACCCACTTTTTTGCACGGCGGGTTAAAGATAAAGATTACCGATATGGTTTTTAAGAGGAGGAAACATTTAATGGTTTTAGGTAAACCATAGTAAAACTCCTCTATGAGAAATTCCTTCGAAACATCTGAATTTAAGATGCCAGGTGATACGGAAAATGCCTGGTTCTGCTGTACAATTAAAAAAGTTTATAAGAAAGGTGAGAAGAGTGAGTGGTGGAATTACATAGACATTAGCTTGACAATAGCCTAGTTGTAAAAATTTATAATAGCCTAGTTGTACCTCATCTCCTTTCTCTTTGTCCATTTTGCAGTTTCGTAGTGAATCTCAGAAACAATCCGTTTGTAGAATATTTTTTCGTTATGCTAAATTCCTTCTCAGTTACCCTCCTTAGACTAGAAATAGTTGCTTAATGAATAAATTCCACCTAGTTTCGCCTATATGTGTTATTGCTAAAAGGCTTTATGATTTTCGTTCTTCTATGTCGATATTATCTCATCCTTAGTCTGCATTATTTATTTGATTGTCTCTTGGTGTTGATTTGATTTGTGTTTATTTATAGCTTTTTTTTCTTTTTTTTATTACTCCATCTTAAGAGCGTTTCCTCCCCTTTTTTTGTAAAAGATTTGTTATAAATAAATTGAATTGAATTGAATTTATCTCTGTTTGAAGTAAATTTATTTCTGTTTTCTCAGGAAACTGTGAAAACTATAGTTCTCAGGGGGTCTGAATAATCAGACCCCTTTAGTCCTCAGTTTTATAGATTATGAACAGGAATTTGGTTCAGCTAAGAGAATAGGTTTAGTAAAGGTCCTATCTTTATAGTATACCAAATAAGTAGACTATATTAAAGTAATTAGGGCTATGTATGAAAATAGTATTGCTGCTATTAAGGTTGAAAAAAGGTTAGTAGTGGGCTTGGTTTGGAGTCAAAGCTAAACAGTATTGTATCCTATACAAGTTTATACAGCAAAACGGAATGATTTCTCAATACAAGTGTGTGTTCATGTGTATATTGACAGGATTTTCCTTAAAGTTGGTAAATTTCTATATTGGACTTTAAAGAAGTAATGACGTCACTTTCTTTTAAAAGCATTTCAGATGGTAGAAGGTATGAGGTCACTTCCATTTAAAAGCATTTTAGATGGTAGAAGGTGTGACGTCACTTTCATTTGAAAGTATATCAGACGGTAGAAGGTATGACGTCACTCTCATAATATAAGGCATGGTTCTGACTAATAATTTATAGTTTGTGTTTACCAAGCTAAGAGAAAACAACTATTTTATCATGTTATTTGGAAAAGTTTTAAGTGCAACAAGATATTCTGATCAGGTGATATGGCTTGATGGAAAAAAGCAGGTATGGAGACGTACCGGTGAAACGTGGTACCAGTTGAAGGAAACTTCATTCAAACAGGCTGATAATTACTCTTCTAGACCTGTTCAAGACATGTTATCTGGAAAAGTTTTAAGTGCACCAAGATATCCTGATGAAGTGATATGGCTTGATGGAAGAAAGCAGATATGGAGACATATCGGTGAAACCTGGCACCTGTTGGAGGAAACTTCATTCAAACAGCCTGATGATTCCTCTTCTAGACCTGTTCAAGACAGTATTGTCGCTGAAAGTCACACATCCTTATGCGATTTTCTTAATGACTGCTGTATAAAACATGAATCTGATAACAGTCCATGTCTAAATGAAAAAGGATGCAAAGGTTCAGCGTTCCAGTGTTCAAGGAAAGATTACGTGCAAGTGTTTACTCCTCCAATAATGCCAAATACAATGAGAGATGAGATAAAAGAGCCAAAAAGTTCGGGGAAAAGCCCATCACATCGTCGATGGGGATACAACATGCCCGAAATAATGGTGTTGCCAGATCCCACAATTCCCACAAAAAAGAGGTTGAATATCCGTTTAAGGTGTTATTTTCAACAACTACATCTTCAAACATTATAATGGTGTATGGTTTTATTAAGAATGTCAATTCTTTCGAAACTGAAATCAAAATTCTTGTTATGTTAAGTTTGTAAATAAAAATTTTGACATTTTATATTTTTCTTTGCCTACTTTTTTGTTTACACTGAGTTTTAGAGGTAAAAAATTTCCCTGCTGTACTAAATGAACGACATAGTCTGGGCTCAGTGCTCAGGGGAAACAATTTGTCACGCTCAGATCAGAGCGTTTTATCAAACATTTCATGGTAACAAACTGTAGGTAAAGAGTGACTTGACACTATAGTATCTGAAATCTGAAAAAATGAATATTGAAGACGATAGATACATAAAAAACGTTTTATGCCGATTTCAAACATAGACAGTTTATTAAGTTTATGGTTACCCATCAAAAGCTATGAGACTGAGAAAAATTGGCTTGGTTTTTAAAAAAAGGCACGAAAACTTCTAAAAAAGGAAATTTTGACAACAACTATGTTTCTAAAATTCGTCATGTTTAATGTAACCAGAAGTCAGGAGCCTCAGAAAATGTGTGTGACATTCGAAAAAGGGGTTAAACAGGTGGAGTGTTTTTTTCGATGTTAATAAACAGTTTGAAAGAATAGGAGGAAAAGTTCGCGAATCAAGATTATGACGTTCGAAGCCATGGTCATAATCGTGGTCAAGTATGTCTTTGAATCGTGGGTGCTTTGAACTGCTGAGGGGTAAGAAGAGGTCTTAAGAAAAAATGAAAGCAAATAAGAAATACATGGGTGTTGTAATATTGAATCTTTGAATAGATTGGAGTGGGGAGGTGCATACGTAGTTGTGTTGGCCTATAACGGCTTGGTGCTGCAATGAGCTTTTAGTAGTAGTTGTAATGAATAAGTAAATGTTAGCCTGCGGAAATGATATACGGTTTACTAATCTGAGTTGACAAGAATGTTTAAAAAATTATATGGGACAAAACGAATCTTTACATTTAGCAAATTTGGTACAAAGACAGTAATCATACAAAAAGAAACGATTCACTTAAGATTTTGTTGGGTTTTGCTGGAACGTTCATTTTAAAAAAGAGTTCTCCCCTAACATTATCTTCTTCATGTATAAAATGGTAGATAAGGTGGAAAACGGTAGTAAATAATAATGAAAAAGAGTGAAAGCTGTAGAATGAAGAGGACTGTAATATTCTTCCACTATTTTACTAAAAACGCTGAAATTGAGATTATATAAAATAACAAGTTTTTTTTAACTGAAAGCAAGGAGCAACGTTAAAACTTAAAACGAACAGAAAGTATTATGTATATGAGGAGGTCTCCCCCTCGTCCATCATTTACACTAAAGTTCGAATTTGGTCCCAATTCTTTAAGAATGACTCCTGAATCACAAAGGCCGTTTAATTAGAATAAATAGCTCCTTTAAAAGTACTAAAACAAAACTTTAGTGTTAATAGTGAGGTATTGACGAGGGGGTGGTCCCCCTCACATACGTAATAATTTCTGTTCGTTTTAAATTTCAATGTTGCTCCTTATTTTCAATTTAAAAAACTTGTTTTTTAAATAGTTTCTGATCATTTTTTGAATAATGCTGGGAAATCTCCCCCTCCATGCTAGTCTGCTCATTTTTCCAGATCAGGTACTTCTTGTCCTTTGGTTCAAACTATTTCTACCGCTTCTCGTCCCCCTGATAGACATATTCTATTCTTGGGAATTTATTGAACGAAGATCTTTCTTTCAATTATCACTATGCTCTCATGAAACTTAAGCTCTCCAGAAACCTTGGAGTTCTTTGGAAGCTTCGTATCTGTTTCTCTGGTTCAATAATAAGATCCTCTTTCATTCTCTCATTCAACCGTATATGTACTATTGTCCAACAGTGTGGCTATTGACATTCTCTTCTTTTACCTTCCCTGTTTTCAAAATATATGGCAGAGCAATTAAATTAGTGGTTGAGGTGACAGACCAGCTCAGTATGACTTTATTAGATGGTCAGTCCACATACACCTTTCTTTCCTCTTGTTTCATTTTTTAGTATTTTCATGGACTCCTCCATAACTTCTTCAAACAATTATATATTTAAAATTCTGAACTACAAAATGAATATTGTGTTTCTTTCAAACAGTTGGTGGTAACGAACTGTAGTAAGGAGCGACCCGGCTCAATAGTAACCAAAACTCTAAAAATGGAATTTTGATACCAATAGTTACGTCAAAACAATCGCATTTTAATGCAGATTTTAAATGTATAAGTTTCATCAAGTTTAATCTTATCCATCAAAAGTTACGAGCCTAAGAAAATTTGCCATATTTTAGAAAATCGCCGGGAGCGACCCGGCTCAATATGAAAAATATGAAAAAGTTTTTTCAACTGAAAGTAAGGAGCAGCATTAAAACTTAAAACGAACAGAAAATATTACGCATATAAGGGGTTCACCTCCTCCTAATACCTCACTCTTTACGCTAAAGTATTTTGAGTAATTTCAACTATTTATTTTGCGACCTTTTTTCTAAAAATCGTTCGGTCAAAACTATGAGAAAGCCAATTTGCCAAAAAATAAATATGCAAATTTCGCTTGAATTATTCATCTGCGGAGAGCCGAAATCAAAACATGGATTAACTCAACAACGTTTAGAAATTTAATAAAAAAACAAGTTTTTTAACTGAAAGTGAGGAGCGACATTAAAACTTAAAACGAACAGAAATTACCCCGTATATGGAAGGGGCTGTTCCCTCCTCAACGCCCCGCTCTTTTCGCTAAAGTTTTAAGTTTGACTCTTTCTCTCAATTCTTCTTTTTAAAACAGTAAACCCTGACGTCCCCCTGATAGACATCTTCTATTCTTGGGTATTTTTTTTAGAATCCATGGTTGTTTTCAAGTATTTTTTTCTTAAAAAAAAAAAAATAAATAAAAAGGTCCACGAAATTGAGTACTGATTGTTTGAATTGGTTAAGTGGAAATTTGTTTTGTTGAGTAACTGTAAGGGTATCAGTTACCCTTTCACCGTTACTGAGAAAGGGTCATCATGTTTTAGTTTTGTGTTTTGTTTTAAGGATTGGTGTTTTATATTTTTATCAGTTTATTCTGCACTGAGGACGGTCAAGCGGAGATCTTGACCGAAACATTTGCATAATTTTTAATTTTTTTACTGGCGGTTTATTGTCCTCGTCTTTTTATGGCACTTGGTATTAACCAAGTGACATATAGCAGTCGCCAATTCTGTCGGTCTGTCGGTCTGTCGGTCCCGGTTTTGCTACTTTAGGCACTTCCAGGTAAGCTAGGACGATGAAATTTGGCTAGCGTATCAGGGACCGGACCGGATTAAATTAGAAATAGTTGTTTTCCCGATTTGACCATCTGGGGGGGGGGAGTAGGGGTCGGTTAATTCGGAAAAATAGAAAATATGAAGTATTTTTAACTTATGAGCGGGTGATTGGATCTTAATGAAATTTGATGTTTGGAATGATATTGTGTCTCAGAGCTCTTATTTTAAATCCCGACTGGGTCTGATGACATTGGGGGGAGTTGGAGGGGGGAAACCTAAAATCTTGGAAAACACTTAGAGTAGAGGGATCGGGATGAAACTTGATGGAAAAAATAAGCGCAAGTCCCACATACATGATTGACATAATCGGAACTGATTTGCTCTTTTTGGGGTAGTTGGGGGGGGGGAGTAAGTCTTAAAAATTAGAAAAATGAGGTATTTTCAACTTACGAACGGGTGATCGGATCTCAATGAAATTTGATTTTTAGAAGGATATCGTGTCTTAGAGCTCTTATTTTAAATCCCGACCGGATCTGGTGATGGGGGCGGGGAGTTGGGAGGGGGAAACCTAAAACTTGGAAAACACTTAGAGTGAAGGGATCGGGATGAAACATGGTGGTAAAAATAAACACAAGTCCTAGATAGATGATTGACAGAAACGGAACGGATCCGCTCTCTTTTGGGTAGTTTTGGGGGGGGGGGTATTTCTGAAAAAAAGGGTATTTTTAACTTACGAACGGGTGATCGGATCTCAATGAAATTTGATATTTAGAAGGATATCGTGGCTCAGAGCTCTTATTTTAAACCCGACCGGATCTGGTGACATTTGGGGGGGGGAGTTGGGAGGGAGAAACCTAAAAATTGGAAAACACTTAGAGTGGAGGGATCGGGATGAAGCTTGGTGGAAAAAACGAGTCCTAGATACATGATTGACATAACCAGAACGGATCCGCTCTCTTTGGGGTAGTTGGGGGGGGGGGGGGGTTAATTCTGAAAAATTAGAAAAAATGAGGCATTTTTAACTTACGAACGGGTGATTGGATCTCCATGAAATTTGATTTTTAGAAGGATATCGTGTCTCAAAGCTCTTATTTTAAATCCTGACCGGATCTGGTGACATTGGGGGAAGTTTGGGGTGGGGTGACCTAAAATGATGGGAAACGCTTAGATTGGAGGGATTGGGATGAAACTTGGTTGGAAAAATAAGCAGAAGTATTGCATACGTAATTTACATAATTGGAACGGATCTGCTCAATTGCGGGGGGGGGGGGGGTAATTCTGAAAAATAAGAAAAATGACGTATTTTTAACTTACGAAGGAGTGATCGGATCTTCATGAAACTTCATATTTGGAAGGACCTCGTAACTCCGATATCTTATTTTAAATCTCAACCGGATCATGCGTAATTGGGGGGGGCAGTTGGGGGGGACCGGAAATCTTAGAAAATACTTAAAGCGGTGAGATCAGGATGAAACTGGATGGGAAGAATAGAAACCTGTCTAAGATACGTGACTGACATACCTGGACCGGATCTGCTCTCTTTGGTGGAATTGAGGGGGGGGGGGGCTATTTTGAAAATTGAGGTATTTGTAACTTACGAAAGGGTGACCAGATCTTAATGAAATTTGATATTTAGAAGGATCTTGTGCTTTAAAGTTCTAATTTCAAATTCCGACCAGATCCTGTGACATTCGGGGGAGTTGGAGGGGGGAACCGGAATTCTTGAAAACATGAAAATTGGAGTATTTATATCTTACGAATAGATGATCAGATCGTAATGAAATTTGATTTTTAGAAGGAATTCATGTCTCAGAGCTCTTATTTCAAATCCCGACCAGATCTTTTGACATTGTGGGGATTTGGAGGGGGAAATCTTGGAAAAACACTTGGAGTGTAGGAATCGGGATGAAGCTTGGTAGATAGAATAAACAAATGTCCTTGATACGTGATTGACAGAATCGTACTGGATTCGCTCTCTTTGGGTGAGTTGGGGGGAGGGGTTCAGTGATTTGGCGAGTTCGGTGCTTCTGGACGTGCTAGGGCGATGAAAATTGGTAGGCGTGTCAGGGAGCTGCACAATTTGACTTGATAAAGTCGTTTTCCCAGATTCGACCATCTGGGGGGCAAAAGGGAGAGGAAAAATTAGAAAAAATTAGGTATTTATAACTTACTAGTGGGTGATCGGATCTTAATGAATTTTGATATTTAGAAGGACTTTGTGACTCAGAGCTCTTATTTTAAATCTTGACCGGCATTAAGCCTCTCATTTTCCTTTTTAAATCAATCTATTGATTCATAGAATTTTGTTAGAGCTCATACCATATGATCTCTTGGCTCTTAGCTCTTCTCGCCTCGTCACAAGTGCCATATGAGCTCTTAGCTCTTGTTTTCTTTGCGATTTTGCGTTTTGTCACAGTTAATAAATTTAAACTTATTTGTGTTCTGAATAAAAGAAAAGAAAACATTTTTTGGGAAGGTTTGAGCGTTGTATTGTATGCTAAATAAAAAATATAAAAACATTTTTTGTGTGCTTGTACTTTTTTGAGCAATCAGTTTTGTTTAATTTCTAGGATTTAGACAAGAAGATTACTTTTTAAATTAATTAGCAAGATTCCAGCTGCTAAGCAAATTTGCGACTGTAGTCTTAAACTCGGCATAAAAAAAAACTGGAAAGGTATCTTTTGCTATTACAAATATATTTGTAAAAAGTCTATGGTACCGCGAATTCAACAAAAATTACCTGTAAAAACGTTTGGTCATAAACAGTTGATATTTGTTCTTCGAATTCATTATAAGAAGTTTCATTAGAATCAGTGATTTTGATCTTTGAGCTAAAAAATTCATATATTGTTACTTTTATCTCATGGATACTGTTTATGGGTCTTATCGATTGTTAATAATTTAATATTGAGCATTGCAGGAAAATATCTCTGCTTTCTGAGGGCAGAGATATGACTAGCAGAAATCATTACTTGAGGATTTAGAATTAATTGCTGCATTAAAAGCTAAAAGAAACTTGTTAAAAAAAACTTGCTTTTTCTTGTCTTCTTAAATACTTATGTCTCTCTCCATAACTTCTTCAAACAATTATATATTTAAAATTCTGAACTACAAAATGAATATTGTGTTTCTTTCAAACAGTTGGTGGTAACGAACTGTAGTAAGGAGCGACCCGGCTCAATAGTAACCAAAACTCTAAAAATGGAATTTTGATACCAATAGTTACGTCAAAACAATCGCATTTTAATGCAGATTTTAAATGTATAAGTTTCATCAAGTTTAATCTTATCCATCAAAAGTTACGAGCCTAAGAAAATTTGCCATATTTTAGAAAATCGCCGGGAGCGACCCGGCTCAATATGAAAAATATGAAAAAGTTTTTTCAACTGAAAGTAAGGAGCAGCATTAAAACTTAAAACGAACAGAAAATATTACGCATATAAGGGGTTCACCTCCTCCTAATACCTCACTCTTTACGCTAAAGTATTTTGAGTAATTTCAACTATTTATTTTGCGACCTTTTTTCTAAAAATCGTTCGGTCAAAACTATGAGAAAGCCAATTTGCCAAAAAAATAAATATGCAAATTTCGCTTTAATTATTCATCTGCGGAGAGCCGAAATCAAAACATGGATTAACTCAACAACGTTCAGAAATTTAATAAAAAAACAAGTTTTTTAACTGAAAGTGAGGAGCGACATTAAAACTTAAAACGAACAGAAATTACCCCGTATATGGAAGGGGCTGTTCCCTCCTCAACGCCCCGCTCTTTACGCTAAAGTTTTAAGTTTGACTCTTTCTCTCAATTCTTCTTTTTAAAACAGTAAACCCTGACGTCCCCCTGATAGACATCTTCTATTCTTGGGTATTTTTTTAGAATCCATGGTTGTTTTCAAGTATTTTTTTCTTTAAAAAAAAAATAAATAAAAAGTTCCACGAAATTGAGTACTGATTGTTTGAATTGGTTAAGTGGAAATTTGTTTTGTTGAGTAACTGTAAGGGTATCAGTTACCCTTTCACCGTTACTGAGAAAGGGTCATCATGTTTTAGTTTTGTGTTTTGTTTTAAGGATTGGTTTTTTATATTTTTATCAGTTTATTCTGCACTGAGGACGGTCAAGCGGAGATCTTGACCGAAACATTTGCATAATTTTTAATTTTTTCACTGACGGTTTATTGTCCTCGTCTTTTTTTCTTTGCGATTTTGCGTTTTGTCACAGTTAATAAATTTAAACTTATTTGTGTTCTGAATAAAAGAAAAGAAAACATTTTTTGGGAAGGTTTGAGCGTTGTATTGTATGCTAAATAAAAAATATAAAAATATTTTTTGTGTGCTTGTACTTTTTTGGGCAATCAGTTTTGTTTAATTTCTAGGATTTTAGACAAGAAGATTACTTTTTAAATTAATTAGCAAGATTCCAGCTGCTAAGCAAATTTGCGACTGTAGTCTTAAACTCGGCATAAAAAAAAACTGGAAAGGTATCTTTTGCTATTACAAATATATTTGTAAAAAGTCTATGGTACCGCGATTTCAACAAAAATTACCTGTAAAAACGTTTGGTCATAAACAGTTGATATTTGTTCTTCGAATTCATTGTAAGAAGTTTCATTAGAATCAGTGATTTTGATCTTTGAGCTAAAAAATTCATATATTGTTACTTTTATCTCATGGATACTGTTTATGGGTCTTATCGATTGTTAATAATTTAATATTGAGCATTGCAGGAAAATATCTCTGCTTTCTGAGGGCAGAGATATGACTAGCAGAAATCATTACTTGAGGATTTAGAATTAATTGCTGCATTAAAAGCTAAAAGAAACTTGTTAAAAAAAACTTGCTTTTTCTTGTCTTCTTAAATACTCATGTCTCTCTCTCTCAGCAACAAAGTATTTTTCAGTTGCTCCTTATTTTTTACATCACTTCAGAAATAAGAAGCAATAACAATGTCTGTGATTTGGGTTTATGGTAGTTGTTTCATACAGCAATTGCTGCTAGATTGAACACCGATTATCAGTTGGCAATTTCCGAAAATCCTCTAAGCTTTTTGTTTTTTTATAATAAAATAAAAACATGCAATATCATTCTTCCCCATTCACTTTAGAATATTCCAAATCATAGTTCTCACTTAATTTGATTTACTTGGGAAGAAAGTACTACATACCGGTTTAAAATCTCTAAAAGTTTTTTTTTTGTGTCTGTTTATCTCAGCTCTTAATTTTCTTAAAAAAAATGGTCCCAAGTATTCCTTTCTAAAAAAAAATTGAAAAGGAGTTTTTTTCCAAAATAGACTGTTGGAGTTGACCCTCCACCCTAAATAAGAAGTAGAATTTGACCCGCCCTCCCTCCTAAGGGTCAGACCCAGGGGGAAGAATATCAATGGGAGAGATTTTTTAATCAAAAAAGGAGTTTTGCTGAATGTCTTTTATGATTTTATCTATATTTTAGGTTTTGTTTTGCTAAGAGGAGATCAAGTAGTCAATATGACGGTTGAAGGCCCCCCCCCCAGAGGAAGGGTTAGCTCAAGTTCCAGTCGCTGGGGCCCCAGCCGGCCCAGGGGTTGGAAGAGCTGCAGGGAGAGGGGTGGCAAACGCAGCGCCTGCTGGAGCAGTTCCAGGTAAGGAAAAGACGGTTATGGTTTGTTCTGATGAACTAGAGTCCATCCAGAAAAAGTGGTTGTAAGATGAAAGATAAAACTATTTGTCTCTGTAGGCTGAAGCCATTTAGTGCCTTTTGCTTTCCTATTTTCTGCGTTTCATTTTACGGTCTGCCTTTTTTTTGGCAGACCATTATTGATCATAACTAGCAGATCATAACTGGGGGGCTATTAATTTGAAAAAAATCAGAAAAATTGAGGTATTTTTAACTCAAGAACGGGTGACCGGATCTTAATGAAATTTGATATTTAGAAGGAACTCATGTGTCAGAGCTCTTATTTCAAATCACGACCAGATCTTTTGACACTGGGGGGAGTTGGAGGGGAAACCGTAAATCTTGGAAAACGCTTATAAATGTCGTAGATACGTTTATAAATGTCGTAGACGTAACCGGACTGGATCCAATCTCTTTGGTGGAGTTAGGTGGTGGGGGTCAGTGCTTTGGCGAGTTTTGTGCTTCTGGATGTGTTAGGACGATGAAAATTGGTAGGCGTGTCAGGGAGCTGCACAAATTAACTTGATAAAGTCGTTTTCCCCGACTCGGCCATCTGGGGGAATGAAGGAAGAGGAAAAATTAGAAAATAGCCTTTCTTAAAACCTCCTCCCTCTCTATTCGGGAACGGCCTGTTTGTTATTTGACCCTAGATGGTTGGCCTGAAGGCTCAATGATAGCTAGAACACTAGGGCATTAAAATTCTTGAGGCATGCTCTCCCACTCCCTGCCCGAAAATGAACCATTGTACTTCATTCGTATTAGCTGATACGCACTTACACATCATTGTATGTAATTATATGAAATATGAATTAAATCAGTTTAGTTAAATGAATCTTTAAATAAATGTCAGAAAGATTCTACTGTAATAAGAAGGGGGTATCAACCCGTAGCATTCTTATTCAGGTGTAAGAGTGATGTTGAATCCCTACAGGCCACCCCCATACCCCATCCCTCTTTACTTTTACTCAATATACTGGTAAAATGCAAGTCCTTGTATGTCACTGAGTATGGTATAGAAGTCCCTGTATGTCATATTTGTGTGGTCTCGACTAGAATTATTTTACTGGCTGTTGCTGAGACGAATGAGGTTATAAGGATGTCTCCTGTATCCCTGTTTAAAGCTGGACCCTTGTTTTTTCTTCTTCTTTTTCCTTTTTGTTTTTAGCTTCCCTTAAAGGTAATGGTAAACTATTTTCTGTGTAGGCTAAATATGGGCAAAATAGCTCAAAAAGAAAAAACTGACTGTTGTACATTTTATTTTTGAACTTGTGAGATTTTGGAGAAAAATTATAGTTATTGGGCAACAATTTTAGAGGCTTTTAGGAGGATTTTGGTCGCCAAACTAGCATATGATTGTATATGTTGACTGATCTTTGTTTTGGAATTTGTTTAAGAAAATTTAAGAGCTCAGTTCTTAATAAATGATTTTTCTAGGATTACAAGGCCCAGTCCTTGGTGTAAGTGGCCCGGCAGTGCAAGCAACGGCACCAGGTATGAACCGGGAGGAATGGCTCCCCCGTCCTGGTATGCCACCTATGAGACCAATGATGGGGATGCCTCCAATGGGTATGGGAAATATGCAAAGGCCTGGAGGACAACCTGGGATGAGAGGTGAGTCTTTGGTTATTAAAACAATATGATATACATAGCTATAAAAAACATTTTATTATTTCTAACCGATTTTTTCAAATGATGAAGTGTATAGTATCCTAAAATACTTTATTATTGAATCAAAATCACAGGTGATTTGACTTTTTATATATATATAACTTGATTGAAAATATCTTGCGTTACTTTTAAAGATTCTTGGAGGATTTTGTAAGCGACCATAATTCAGATTCTGTTCCAAAAGAGCATGAACTAGGGATTCAGCGTTCAAATTATCCTTAATCTAGGGTTCTTTTGTTGTATGAACTCCCAATCTTGAAACTAGTGTAATGGATATATGCAAATTCTGGTATGTTTAGAGTTACTGCCAGGCCTAAGGCATTGCATCGCGAAATACTGGTGTACACAGGTCCCAGTAATGGAGCCTATTAGAAAAATTATTTTTCTAATCAAAAGAACGGTTGAAATGCTTAGAAATGGATTTTTAGACCACAATTTTTTCAGTGTTTCTGGGGAGACGCACATCCCTCTTTACTTTTACTCAATATACTGGTAAAATGCAAGTCCTTGTATGTCACTGAGTATGGTATAGAAGTCCCTGTATGTCATATTTGTGTGGTCTCGACTAGAATTGTTTTACTGGCTGTTGCTGAGACGAATGAGCAAACCTTAATTTGAGTGTTTTGTCTGGTGCTTCCATCTGAGTGTAATAGAGATTTATTCTATTGAATTCTTCAAGCCAAATACAATCGATAATATGCCTTTTAAGGCATTGCATCACGAAACACTGGTGTACACAGTTCCCAGTAATGGAGCCTATTAGAAAATTATTTTTCTAATCAAAAGAACGGTTGAAATGCTTAGAAATGGATTTTGCTTAGAATTTGAGTCTTTTGTCTGGTGCTTCCATCTGAGTGTAATAGGGATTTATTCTATTGAATTCTTTAAGCCAAATACAATCGATAATATGCCAAATAATGCTCATAAACAAAGAATTTTGTATCTTCTGTTGTCTAATACTTTCTACTGCAGATGCTTTGTGTGCTAACTGTATTCTAAGAACATGTGCTATTATTCTTTCAGTATTTACTTGAAAATTCAAAAGGTAACACTGATGATTTTCAATCATGAGAAAAGTGATTTTAAAGAAGAAAAAAGTGATGAGGAGGTCGGTTAAATAGTCGTACACCGAGTACGAATTTGGAAATCCCAAATTCTGAGTAGCCTGAGGGAAATTTGCGTTTTTTTTTTGCAGATACAGTCTATTGGTCTTTGTCATGGGCACCGGTAGGGGGGAGGGCATGCCACCCCTCTTGTAAATTTGGGACTATAAAGTAATTATAAGGAAACCAAAGGAAAAAGAGCCGAATAGGGGGAAACCATGGAAAAAACGTGTGTTGGCCAAATTGTTGGCTTCCTGCTAATAGATTTTGACCCTTAATAAGGAAAATTTAAGTTCTGCTTTGTGACATAGTGAAAATCATTTTCTCAATTTCTTCATAGTAATGATCAATTTCTTCATAGTATCAATGATTTCAATTTCTTCATAGTAATGAATGGCAAGTAAATAACGATCCATGTCAATAACGAAAGTGCAAGAGCCTAACTATTGATAACATTCAATCGAAGAATCAGCTTTTTATGGTGACCCTAAATGTGTATTTGTTTATTAGTAATTAGTGAACTTATTAGTACACAATAAAGTTCGTATAATTATAGAAAACATAAGGAAAACAACTTACTAAGGGGCAATTCCGGTAAAAATATGCCGTCAGTTTTTGCTTGCGTTGTAAGAGTACCCATGAGCTGATATATGAAACCACTATAATCAGAAATATTTCTCCTGAATGGAATGTTGGGATTTTTTTTTTTATTTCCCCCTGAACAGATACGTTTTTTTTTGTTTTTTATTATCATTTTTTTTCAGAGTGATTGTATTTATCTAGTTGTCACTTTGAAAAATGTTTAATCTTTTACAGTTATGAAGTATAAAGGCGTCGAATATATATTGGTTTTTAGTATTCGAAATTAGATTAAAATATTGAATTAAAAAATTTTATTTGATTTTTATAAACAATTGAATCTAAAGCCATTAAATATTTTGGTGTTTAATAACCAAGTTCAAAACTGGAGGGCCCAGTAATTTTCTTTTGATGTATCTTTTAGTATCAAAAATCTGTTTTTTAGAGATTCGTTTTCTATTGAGCCGGGTCGCTCCTTAGTACAGTTTAATCACAAGAGAATCTTTGATGAAATGGTATGGTCTTATAAATTGTATGCTTTTACTAGCATAGGAAGAAAGGTCAGTACTTCAATAGTCTATGTCTGGCTTTTGATGTGTAGTAAATAATTGAGACAAAAACATTGGATAGTATTGAAAAAAACTATGTCAAACTAAGTGAAAATGAAAGGTTACCATGGGGGGGGGGGATTGTTCCTAGTGATAAATCACTGGAGGGCCCAGCGATTTTGGGGGAAATCCCCATAAATTCGGGGATAGTGGAAGCACTGGTATTTTCAGACAAAACCTGCCAACAATTTTTACTAGGCCATTAAAACTGTCAAGTAGTATTGCTACTACGCTACCTCTTTTTTTGCATGGCGGAAAACAACTTGTGATTTAACAGCTTTTCTTTGAGCAAAAATTGTTTTTATGTGTAAAAATGGTATTCAGACAAAATCTGTAAACAAATTTGGAAAATACCAAGTATCATAGCTTCTTTGCAAACCCACTTTTTTGCACGGCGGGTTAAAGATAAAGATTACCGATATGGTTTTTAAGAGGAGGAAACATTTAATGGTTTTAGGTAAACCATAGTAAAACTCCTCTATGAGAAATTCCTTCGAAACATCTGAATTTAAGATGCCAGGTGATACGGAAAATGCCTGGTTCTGCTGTACAATTAAAAAAGTTTATAAGAAAGGTGAGAAGAGTGAGTGGTGGAATTACATAGACATTAGCTTGACAATAGCCTAGTTGTAAAAATTTATAATAGCCTAGTTGTACCTCATCTCCTTTCTCTTTGTCCATTTTGCAGTTTCGTAGTGAATCTCAGAAACAATCCGTTTGTAGAATATTTTTTCGTTATGCTAAATTCCTTCTCAGTTACCCTCCTTAGACTAGAAATAGTTGCTTAATGAATAAATTCCACCTAGTTTCGCCTATATGTGTTATTGCTAAAAGGCTTTATGATTTTCGTTCTTCTATGTCGATATTATCTCATCCTTAGTCTGCATTATTTATTTGATTGTCTCTTGGTGTTGATTTGATTTGTGTTTATTTATAGCTTTTTTTTTCTTTTTTTTATTACTCCATCTTAAGAGCGTTTCCTCCCCTTTTTTTGTAAAAGCTTTGTTATAAATAAATTGAATTGAATTGAATTTATTCTCTGTTTGAAGTAAATTTATTTCTGTTTTCTCAGGAAACTGTGAAAACTATAGTTCTCAGGGGGTCTGAATAATCAGACCCCTTTAGTCCTCAGTTTTATAGATTATGAACAGGAATTTGGTTCAGCTAAGAGAATAGGTTTAGTAAAGGTCCTATCTTTATAGTATACCAAATAAGTAGACTACATTAAAGTAATTAGGGCTATGTATGAAAATAGTATTGCTGCTATTAAGGTTGAAAAAAGGTTAGTAGTGGGCTTGGTTTGGAGTCAAAGCTAAACAGTATTGTATCCTATACAAGTTTATACAGCAAAACGGAATGATTTCTCAATACAAGTGTGTGTTCATGTGTATATTGACAGGATTTTCCTTAAAGTTGGTAAATTTCTATATTGGACTTTAAAGAAGTAATGACGTCACTTTCTTTTAAAAGCATTTCAGATGGTAGAAGGTATGAGGTCACTTCCATTTAAAAGCATTTTAGATGGTAGAAGGTGTGACGTCACTTTCATTTGAAAGTATATCAGACGGTAGAAGGTATGACGTCACTCTCATAATATAAGGCATGGTTCTGACTAATAATTTATAGTTTGTGTTTACCAAGCTAAGAGAAAACAACTATTTTATCATGTTATTTGGAAAAGTTTTAAGTGCAACAAGATATTCTGATCAGGTGATATGGCTTGATGGAAAAAAGCAGGTATGGAGACGTACCGGTGAAACGTGGTACCAGTTGAAGGAAACTTCATTCAAACAGGCTGATAATTACTCTTCTAGACCTGTTCAAGACATGTTATCTGGAAAAGTTTTAAGTGCACCAAGATATCCTGATGAAGTGATATGGCTTGATGGAAGAAAGCAGATATGGAGACATATCGGTGAAACCTGGCACCTGTTGGAGGAAACTTCATTCAAACAGCCTGATGATTCCTCTTCTAGACCTGTTCAAGACAGTATTGTCGCTGAAAGTCACACATCCTTATGCGATTTTCTTAATGACTGCTGTATAAAACATGAATCTGATAACAGTCCATGTCTAAATGAAAAAGGATGCAAAGGTTCAGCGTTCCAGTGTTCAAGGAAAGATTACGTGCAAGTGTTTACTCCTCCAATAATGCCAAATACAATGAGAGATGAGATAAAAGAGCCAAAAAGTTCGGGGAAAAGCCCATCACATCGTCGATGGGGATACAACATGCCCGAAATAATGGTGTTGCCAGATCCCACAATTCCCACAAAAAAGAGGTTGAATATCCGTTTAAGGTGTTATTTTCAACAACTACATCTTCAAACATTATAATGGTGTATGGTTTTATTAAGAATGTCAATTCTTTCGAAACTGAAATCAAAATTCTTGTTATGTTAAGTTTGTAAATAAAAATTTTGACATTTTATATTTTTCTTTGCCTACTTTTTTGTTTACACTGAGTTTTAGAGGTAAAAAATTTCCCTGCTGTACTAAATGAACGACATAGTCTGGGCTCAGTGCTCAGGGGAAACAATTTGTCACGCTCAGATCAGAGCGTTTTATCAAACATTTCATGGTAACAAACTGTAGGTAAAGAGTGACTTGACACTATAGTATCTGAAATCTGAAAAAATGAATATTGAAGACGATAGATACATAAAAAACGTTTTATGCCGATTTCAAACATAGACAGTTTATTAAGTTTATGGTTACCCATCAAAAGCTATGAGACTGAGAAAAATTGGCTTGGTTTTTAAAAAAAGGCACGAAAACTTCTAAAAAAGGAAATTTTGACAACAACTATGTTTCTAAAATTCGTCATGTTTAATGTAACCAGAAGTCAGGAGCCTCAGAAAATGTGTGTGACATTCGAAAAAGGGGTTAAACAGGTGGAGTGTTTTTTTCGATGTTAATAAACAGTTTGAAAGAATAGGAGGAAAAGTTCGCGAATCAAGATTATGACGTTCGAAGCCATGGTCATAATCGTGGTCAAGTATGTCTTTGAATCGTGGGTGCTTTGAACTGCTGAGGGGTAAGAAGAGGTCTTAAGAAAAAATGAAAGCAAATAAGAAATACATGGGTGTTGTAATATTGAATCTTTGAATAGATTGGAGTGGGGAGGTGCATACGTAGTTGTGTTGGCCTATAACGGCTTGGTGCTGCAATGAGCTTTTAGTAGTAGTTGTAATGAATAAGTAAATGTTAGCCTGCGGAAATGATATACGGTTTGCTAATCTGAGTTGACAAGAATGTTTAAAAAAATTATATGGGACAAAACGAATCTTTACATTTAGCAAATTTGGTACAAAGACAGTAATCATACAAAAAGAAACGATTCACTTAAGATTTTGTTGGGTTTTGCTGGAACGTTCATTTTAAAAAAGAGTTCTCCCCTAACATTATCTTCTTCATGTATAAAATGGTAGATAAGGTGGAAAACGGTAGTAAATAATAATGAAAAAGAGTGAAAGCTGTAGAATGAAGAGGACTGTAATATTCTTCCACTATTTTACTAAAAACGCTGAAATTGAGATTATATAAAATAACAAGTTTTTTTTAACTGAAAGCAAGGAGCAACGTTAAAACTTAAAACGAACAGAAAGTATTATGTATATGAGGAGGTCTCCCCCTCGTCCATCATTTACACTAAAGTTCGAATTTGGTCCCAATTCTTTAAGAATGACTCCTGAATCACAAAGGCCGTTTAATTAGAATAAATAGCTCCTTTAAAAGTACTAAAACAAAACTTTAGTGTTAATAGTGAGGTATTGACGAGGGGGTGGTCCCCCTCACATACGTAATAATTTCTGTTCGTTTTAAATTTCAATGTTGCTCCTTATTTTCAATTTAAAAAACTTGTTTTTTAAATAGTTTCTGATCATTTTTTGAATAATGCTGGGAAATCTCCCCCTCCATGCTAGTCTGCTCATTTTTCCAGATCAGGTACTTCTTGTCCTTTGGTTCAAACTATTTCTACCGCTTCTCGTCCCCCTGATAGACATATTCTATTCTTGGGAATTTATTGAACGAAGATCTTTCTTTCAATTATCACTGTGCTCTCATGAAACTTAAGCTCTCCAGAAACCTTGGAGTTCTTTGGAAGCTTCGTATCTGTTTCTCTGGTTCAATAATAAGATCCTCTTTCATTCTCTCATTCAACCGTATATGTACTATTGTCCAACAGTGTGGCTATTGACATTCTCTTCTTTTACCTTCCCTGTTTTCAAAATATATGGCAGAGCAATTAAATTAGTGGTTGAGGTGACAGACCAGCTCAGTATGACTTTATTAGATTTTCAGTCCACATACACCTTTCTTTCCTCTTGTTTCATTTTTTAGTATTTTCATGGACTCCTCCATAACTTCTTCAAACAATTATATATTTAAAATTCTGAACTACAAAATGAATATTGTGTTTCTTTCAAACAGTTGGTGGTAACGAACTGTAGTAAGGAGCGACCCGGCTCAATAGTAACCAAAACTCTAAAAATGGAATTTTGATACCAATAGTTACGTCAAAACAATCGCATTTTAATGCAGATTTTAAATGTATAAGTTTCATCAAGTTTAATCTTATCCATCGAAAGTTACGAGCCTAAGAAAATTTGCCATATTTTAGAAAATCGCCGGGAGCGACCCGGCTCAATATGAAAAATATGAAAAATATGAAAAAGTTTTTTCAACTGAAAGTAAGGAGCAGCATTAAAACTTAAAACGAACAGAAAATATTACGCATATAAGGGGTTCACCTCCTCCTAATACCTCACTCTTTACGCTAAAGTATTTTGAGTAATTTCAACTATTTATTTTGCGACCTTTTTTCTAAAAATCGTTCGGTCAAAACTATGAGAAAGCCAATTTGCCAAAAAAATAAATATGCAAATATCGCTTTAATTATTCATCTGCGGAGAGCCGAAATCAAAACATGGATTAACTCAACAACGTTCAGAAATTTAATAAAGAAACAAGTTTTTTAACTGAAAGTGAGGAACGACATTAAAACTTAAAACGAACAGAAATTACCCCGTATATGGAAGGGGCTGTTCCCTCCTCAACGCCCCGCTCTTTACGCTAAAGTTTTAAGTTTGACTCTTTCTCTCAATTCTTCTTTTTAAAACAGTAAACCCTGACGTCCCCCTGATAGACATCTTCTATTCTTGGGTATTTTTTTAGAATCCATGGTTGTTTTCAAGTATTTTTTTCTTTAAAAAAAAAAAATAAATAAAAAGGTCCACGAAATTGAGTACTGATTGTTTGAATTGGTTAAGTGGAAATTTGTTTTGTTGAGTAACTGTAAGGGTATCAGTTACCCTTTCACCGTTACTGAGAAAGGGTCATCATGTTTTAGTTTTGTGTTTTGTTTTAAGGATTGGTTTTTTATATTTTTATCAGTTTATTCTGCACTGAGGACGGTCAAGCGGAGATCTTGACCGAAACATTTGCATAATTTTTAATTTTTTCACTGGCGGTTTATTGTCCTCGTCTTTTTTTCTTTGCGATTTTGCGTTTTGTCACAGTTAATAAATTTAAACTTATTTGTGTTCTGAATAAAAGAAAAGAAAACATTTTTTGGGAAGGTTTGAGCGTTGTATTGTATGCTAAATAAAAAATATAAAAACATTTTTTGTGTGCTTGTACTTTTTTGGGCAATCAGTTTTGTTTAATTTCTAGGATTTTAGACAAGAAGATTACTTTTTAAATTAATTAGCAAGATTCCAGCTGCTAAGCAAATTTGCGACTGTAGTCTTAAATTCGGCATAAAAAAAACTGGAAAGGTATCTTTTGCTATTACAAATATATTTGTAAAAAGTCTATGGTACCGCGATTTCAACAAAAATTACCTGTAAAAACGTTTGGTCATAAACAGTTGATATTTGTTCTTCGAATTCATTGTAAGAAGTTTCATTAGAATCAGTGATTTTGATCTTTGAGCTAAAAAATTCATATATTGTTAGTTTTTTCTCATGGACACTGTTTATTGGTCTTATCAATTGTCAATAATTTAATATTGATCATTGCAGGAAAATATCTCTGCTTTCTGAGGGCAGAGATAGAACTAGCAGAAATCATTACTTGAGGATTTAGAATTAATTGCTGCATTAAAAGCTAAAAGAAACTTGTTAAAAAAAACTTGCTTTTTCTTGTCTTCTTAAATACTCATGTCTCTCTCTCTCAGCAACAAAGTATTTTTCAGTTGCTCCTTATTTTTTACATCACTTCAGAAATAAGAAGCAATAACAATGTCTGTGATTTGGGTTTATGGTAGTTGTTTCATACAGCAATTGCTGCTAGATTGAACACCGATTATCAGTTGGCAATTTCCGAAATTCCTCTAAGTTTTTTGTTTTTTTATAATAAAATAAAAACATGCAATATCATTCTTCCCCATTCACTTTAGAATATTCCAAATCATAGTTTTCACTTAATTTGATTTACTTGGGAAGAAAGTACTACATACCGGTTTAAAATCTCTAAAAGTTTTTTTTTTGTGTCTGTTTATCTCAGCTCTTAATTTTCTTAAAAAAAATGGTCCCAAGTATTCCTTTCTAAAAAAAAATTGAAAAGGAGTTTTTTTCTAAAATAGACTGTTGGAGTTGACCCTCCACCCTAAATAAGAAGTAGAATTTGACCCCCCCCCCCTCCTAAGGGTCAGACCCAGGGGGAAGAATATCAATGGGAGAGATTTTTTAATCAAAAAAGGAGTTTTGCTGAATGTCTTTTATGATTTTATCTATATTTTAGGTTTTGTTTTGCTAAGAGGAGATCAAGTAGTCAATATGACGGTTGAAGGCCCCCTCCCCCAGAGGAAGGGTTAGCTCAAGTTCCAGTCGCTGGAGCCCCAGCCGGCCCAGGGGTTGGAAGAGCTGCAGGGAGAGGGGTGGCAAACGCAGCGCCTGCTGGAGCAGTTCCAGGTAAGGAAAAGACGGTTATGGTTTGTTCTGATGAACTAGAGTCCATCCAGAAAAAGTGGTTGTAAGATGAAAGATAAAACTATTTGTCTCTGTAGGCTGAAGCCATTTAGTGCCTTTTGCTTTCCTATTTTCTGCGTTTCATTTTACGGTCTGCCTTTTTTTTTTTTGGCAGACCATTATTGATCATAACTAGCAGATCATAACTGGGGGGCTATTAATTTGAAAAAATCAGAAAAATTGAGGTATTTTTAACTCAAGAACGGGTGACCGGATCTTAATGAAATTTGATATTTAGAAGGAACTCATGTCTCAGAGCTCTTATTTCAAATCACGACCAGATCTTTTGACACTGGGGGGAGTTGGAGGGGAAACCGTAAATCTTGGAAAACGCTTATAAATGTCGTAGATACGTTTATAAATGTCGTAGACGTAACCGGACTGGATCCAATCTCTTTGGTGGAGTTAGGTGGTGGGGGTCAGTGCTTTGGCGAGTTTTGTGCTTCTGGATGTGTTAGGACGATGAAAATTGGTAGGCGTGTCAGTGAGCTGCACAAATTAACTTGATAAAGTCGTTTTCCCCGACTCGACCATCTGGGGGAATGAAGGAAGAGGAAAAATTAGAAAATAGCCTTTCTTAAAACCTCCTCCCTCTCTATTCGGGAACGGCCTGTTTGTTATTTGACCCTAGATGGTTGGCCTGAAGGGTCAATGATAGCTAGAACACTAGGGCATTAAAATTCTTGAGGCATGCTCTCCCACTGCCTGCCCGAAAATGAACCATTGTCCTTCATTCGTATTAGCTGATACGCACTTACACATCATTGTATGTAATTATATGAAATATGAATTAAATCAGTTTAGTTAAATGAATCTTTAAATAAATGTCAGAAAGATTCTACTGTAATAAGAAGGGGGTATCAACCCGTAGCATTCTTATTCAGGTGTAAGAGTAATGTTGAGATATTAATCCCTACAGGCCACCCCCATACCCCATCTCTCTTTACTTTTACTCAATATACTGGTAAAATGCAAGTCCTTGTATGTCACTGAGTATGGTATAGAAGTCCCTGTATGTCATATTTGTGTGGTCTCGACTAGAATTATTTTACTGGCTGTTGCTGAGACGAATGAGGTTATAAGGATGTCTCCTGTATCCCTGTTTAAAGCTTGACCCTTATTTTCTCTTCATCTTTTTCTTTCTCTTTTTCTCCTTTTCCTTTTCTTTCTTTTTCCTTGATACATGTCTCCTGTATCTCTGTTTTATGCTGGACCCTTCTTTTTTCTTCTTCTTTTTCCTTTTCTTTCTTTTTCCTTGATAAATGTCTCCTGTATCTCTGTTTAAAGCTGGGCCCTTGTTCTTTCTTCTTCTTTTTCCTTTTCTTTCTTTTATCTTGATACATGTCTCCTGTATCTCTGTTTAAAGCTGGACCCTTGTTTTTTCTCTTCTTTTTCCTTTTTGTTTTTAGCTTCCCTTAAAGGTAATGGTAAACTATTTTCTGTGTAGGCTAAATATGGGCAAAATAGCTCAAAAAGAAAAAACTGACTGTTGTACATTTTATTTTTGAACTTGTGAGATTTTGGAGAAAAATTATAGTTATTGGGCAACAATTTTAGAGGCTTTTAGGAGGATTTTGGTCGCCAAACTAGCATATGATTGTATATGTTGACTGATCTTTGTTTTGGAATTTGTTTAAGAAAATTTAAGAGCTCAGTTCTTAATAAATGATTTTTCTAGGATTACAAGGCCCAGTCCTTGGTGTAAGTGGCCCGGCAGTGCAAGCAACGGCACCAGGTATGAACCGGGAGGAATGGCTCCCCGTCCTGGTATGCCACCTATGAGACCAATGATGGGGATGCCTCCAATGGGTATGGGAAATATGCAAAGGCCTGGAGGACAACCTGGGATGAGAGGTGAGTCTTTGGTTATTAAAACAATATGATATACATAGCTATAAAAAACATTTTATTATTTCTAACTGATTTTTTCAAATGATGAAGTGTATAGTATCCTAAAATACTTTATTATTGAATCAAAATCACAGGTGATTTGACTTTTTATATATATATAACTTGATTGAAAATATCTTGCGTTACTTTTAAAGATTCTTGGAGGATTTTGTAAGCGACCATAATTCAGATTCTGTTCCAAAAGAGCATGAACTAGGGATTCAGCGTTCAAATTATCCTTAATCTAGGGTTCTTTTGTTGTATGAACTCCCAATCTTGAAACTAGTGTAATGGATATATGCAAATTCTGGTATGTTTAGAGTTACTGCCAGGCCTAAGGCATTGCATCGCGAAACACTGGTGTACACAGGTCCCAGTAATGGAGCCTATTAGAAAAATTATTTTTCTAATCAAAAGAACGGTTGAAATGCTTAGAAATGGATTTTTAGACCACAATTTTTTCAGTGTTTCTGGGGAGACGCACATCCCTCTTTACTTTTACTCAATATACTGGTAAAATGCAAGTCCTTGTATGTCACTGAGTATGGTATAGAAGTCCCTGTATGTCATATTTGTGTGGTCTCGACTAGAATTGTTTTACTGGCTGTTGCTGAGACGAATGAGCAAACCTTAATTTGAGTGTTTTGTCTGGTGCTTCCATCTGAGTGTAATAGAGATTTATTCTATTGAATTCTTTAAGCCAAATACAATCGATAATATGCCAATTCTGGTATGTTTAGAGTTACTGCCAGGCCTAAGGCATTGCATCACGAAACACTGGTGTACACAGTTCCCAGTAATGGAGCCTATTAGAAAATTATTTTTCTAATCAAAAGAACGGTTGAAATGCTTAGAAATGGATTTTGCTTAGAATTTGAGTCTTTTGTCTGGTGCTTGAACCTGAGTGTAATAGGGATTTATTCTATTGAATTCTTTAAGCCAAATACAATCGATAATATGCCAAATAATGCTCATAAACAAAGAATTTTGTATCTTCTGTTGTCTAATACTTTCTACTGCAGATGCTTTGTGTGCTAACTGTATTCTAAGAACATGTGCTATTATTCTTTCAGTATTTACTTGAAAATTCAAAAGGTAACACTGATGATTTTCAATCATGAGAAAAGTGATTTTAAAGAAGAAAAAAGTGATGAGGAGGTCGATTAAATAGTCGTACACCGAGTACGAATTTGGAAATCCCAAATTCTGAGTAGCCTGAGGGAAATTTGCGTTTTTTTTTGCAGATACAGTCTATTGGTCTTTGTCATGGGCACCGGTAGGGGGGAGGGCATGCCACCCCTCTTGTAAATTTGGGACTATAAAGTAATTATAAGGAAACCAAAGGAAAAAGAGCCGAATAGGGGGAAACCATGGAAAAAACGTGTGTTGGCCAAATTGTTGGATTCCTGCTAATAGATTTTGACCCTTAATAAGGAAAATTTAAGTTCTGCTTTGTGACATAGTGAAAATCATTTTCTCAATTTCTTCATAGTAATGATCAATTTCTTCATAGTATCAATGATTTCAATTTCTTCATAGTAATGAATGGCAAGTAAATAACGATCCATGTCAATAACGAAAGTGCAAGAGCCTAACTATTGATAACATTCAATCGAAGAATCAGCTTTTTATGGTGACCCTAAATGTGTATTTGTTTATTAGTAATTAGTGAACTTATTAGTACACAATAAAGTTCGTATAATTATAGAAAACATAAGGAAAACAACTTACTAAGGGGCAATTCCGGTAAAAATATGCCGTCAGTTTTTGCTTGCGTTGTAAGAGTACCCATGAGCTGATATATGAAACCACTATAATCAGAAATATTTCTCCTGAATGGAATGCTGGGATTTTTTTTTTTATTTCCCCCTGAACAGATACGTTTTTTTTTTTTTTTTATTATCATTTTTTTTTTCAGAGTGATTGTATTTATCTAGTTCTCACTTTGAAAAATGTTTAATCTTTTACAGTTATGAAGTATAAAGGCGTCGAATATATATTGGTTTTTAGTATTCGAAATTAGATTAAAATATTGAATTAAAAAATTTTATTTGATTTTTATAAACAATTGAATCTAAAGCCATTAAATATTTTGGTGTTTAATAACCAAGTTCAAAACTGGAGGGCCCAGTAATTTTCTTTTGATGTATCTTTTAGTATCAAAAATCTGTTTTTTAGAGATTCGTTTTCTATTGAGCCGGGTCGCTCCTTAGTACAGTTTAATCACAAGAGAATCTTTGATGAAATGGTATGGTCTTATAAATTGTATGCTTTTACTAGCATAGGAAGAAAGGTCAGTACTTCAATAGTCTATGTCTGGCTTTTGATGTGTAGTAAATAATTGAGACAAAAACATTGGATAGTATTGAAAAAAACTATGTCAAACTAAGTGAAAATGAAAGGTTACCATGGGGGGGGGGATTGTTCCTAGTGATAAATCACTGGAGGGCCCAGCGATTTTGGGGGAAATCCCCATAAATTCGGGGATAGTGGAAGCACTGGTATTTTCAGACAAAACCTGCCAACAATTTTTACTAGGCCATTAAAACTGTCAAGTAGTATTGCTACTACGCTACCTCTTTTTTTGCATGGCGGAAAACAACTTGTGATTTAACAGCTTTTCTTTGAGCAAAAATTGTTTTTATGTGTAAAAATGGTATTCAGACAAAATCTGTAAACAAATTTGAAAAATACCAAGTATCATAGCTTCTTTGCAAACCCACTTTTTTGCACGGCGGGTTAAAGATAAAGATTACCGATATGGTTTTTAAGAGGAGGAAACATTTAATGGTTTTAGGTAAACCATAGTAAAACTCCTCTATGAGAAATTCCTTCGAAACATCTGAATTTAAGATGCCAGGTGATACGGAAAATGCCTGGTTCTGCTGTACAATTAAAAAAGTTTATAAGAAAGGTGAGAAGAGTGAGTGGTGGAATTACATAGACATTAGCTTGACAATAGCCTAGTTGTAAAAATTTATAATAGCCTAGTTGTACCTCATCTCCTTTCTCTTTGTCCATTTTGCAGTTTCGTAGTGAATCTCAGAAACAATCCGTTTGTAGAATATTTTTTCGTTATGCTAAATTCCTTCTCAGTTACCCTCCTTCGACTAGAAATAGTTGCTTAATGAATAAATTCCACCTAGTTTCGCCTATATGTGTTATTCCTAAAAGGCTTCATGATTTTCGTTCTTCTATGTCGATATTATCTCATCCTTAGTCTGCATTATTTATTTGATTGTCTCTTGGTGTTGATTTGATTTGTGTTTATTTATAGCTTTTTTTTCTTTTTTTTATTACTCCATCTTAAGAGCGTTTCCTCCCCTTTTTTTGTAAAAGATTTGTTATAAATAAATTGAATTGAATTGAATTTATTTCTGTTTGAAGTAAATTTATTTCTGTTTTCTCAGGAAACTGTGAAAACTATAGTTCTCAGGGGGTCTGAATAATCAGACCCCTTTAGTCCTCAGTTTTATAGATTATGAACAGGAATTTGGTTCAGCTAAGAGAATAGGTTTAGTAAAGGTCCTATCTTTATAGTATACCAAATAAGTAGACTACATTAAAGTAATTAGGGCTATGTATGAAAATAGTATTGCTGCTATTAAGGTTGAAAAAAGTTTAGTAGTGGGCTTGGTTTGGAGTCAAAGCTAAACAGTATTTTATCCTATGCAAGTTTATACAGCAAAACGGAATGATTTCTCAATACAAGTGTGTGTTCATGTGTATATTGACAGGATTTTCCTTAAAGTTGGTAAATTTCTATATTGGACTTTAAAGAAGTAATGACGTCACTTTCTTTTAAAAGCATTTCAGATGGTAGAAGGTATGAGGTCACTTCCATTTAAAAGCATTTTAGATGGTAGAAGGTGTGACGTCACTTTCATTTGAAAGTATATCAGACGGTAGAAGGTATGACGTCACTCTCATAATATAAGGCATGGTTCTGACTAATAATTTATAGTTTGTGTTTACCAAGCTAAGAGAAAACAACTATTTTATCATGTTATTTGGAAAAGTTTTAAGTGCAACAAGATATTCTGATCAGGTGATATGGCTTGATGGAAAAAAGCAGGTATGGAGACGTACCGGTGAAACGTGGTACCAGTTGAAGGAAACTTCATTCAAACAGCCTGATAATTACTCTTCTAGACCTGTTCAAGACATGTTATCTGGAAAAGTTTTAAGTGCACCAAGATATCCTGATGAAGTGATATGGCTTGATGGAAGAAAGCAGATATGGAGACATATCGGTGAAACCTGGCAGCTGTTGGAGGAAACTTCATTCAAACAGCCTGATGATTCCTCTTCTAGACCTGTTCAAGACAGTATTGTCGCTGAAAGTCACACATCCTTATGCGATTTTCTTAATGACTGCTGTATAAAACATGAATCTGATAACAGTCCATGTCTAAATGAAAAAGGATGCAAAGGTTCAGCGTTCCAGTGTTCAAGGAAAGATTACGTGCAAGTGTTTACTCCTCCAATAATGCCAAATACAATAAGAGATGAGATAAAAGAGCCAAAAAGTTCGGGGAAAAGCCCATCACATCGTCGATGGGGATACAACATGCCCGAAATAATGGTGTTGCCAGATCCCACAATTCCCACAAAAAAGAGGTTGAATATCCGTTTAAGGTGTTATTTTCAACAACTACATCTTCAAACATTATAATGGTGTATGGTTTTATTAAGAATGTCAATTCTTTCGAAACTGAAATCAAAATTCTTGTTATGTTAAGTTTGTAAATAAAAATTTTGACATTTTATATTTTTCTTTGCCTACTTATTTTGTTTACACTGAGTTTTAGAGGTTAAAAATTTCCCTGCTGTACTAAATGAACGACATAGTCTGGGCTCAGTGCTCAGGGGAAACAATTTGTCACGCTCAGATCAGAGCGTTTTATCAAACAAACTGTAGGTAAAGAGTGACTTGACACTATAGTATCTGAAATCTGAAAAAATGAATATTGAAGACGATAGATACATAAAAAATATTTTATGCCGATTTCAAACATAGACTAAGTTTATGGTTACCCATCAAAAGCTATGAGACTGAGAAAAATTGGCTTGTTTTTTAAAAAAAGGCATCCTCGAAAACTGAAAATATATTAACAAAATGTTTTTTTCATGTCGTTTTCTAGAACTTCAGAACTTTTTTGTTGTCCTTAATGAAACGGTAGTAAATAATAATGAAAAAGAGTGAAAGCTGTAGAATGAAGAGGACTGTAATATTCTTCCACTATTTTACTAAAAACGCTGAAATTGAGATTATATAAAATAACAAGTATTTTTAACTGAAAGCAAGGAGCAACATTAAAACTTAAAACGAACAGAAAGTATTATGTATATGACGAGGTCTCCCCCTCGTCCATCATTTACACTAAAGTTCGAATTTGGTCCCAATTCTTTAAGAATGACTCCTGAGTCACAAAGGCCGTTTAATTAGAATAAATAGCTCCTTTAAAAGTACTAAAACAAAACTTTAGTGTTAATAGTGAGGTATTGACGAGGGGGTGATCCCCCTCACATACGTAATAATTTCTGTTCGTTTTAAATTTCAATGTTGCTCCTTATTTTCAATTTAAAAAAACTTGTTTTTTAAATAGTTTCTGATTATTTTTTGAATAATGCTGGGAAATCTCCCCCTCCATGCTAGTCTGCTCATTTTTCCAGATCAGGTACTTCTTGTCCTTTGGTTCAAACTATTTCTACCGCTTCTCGTCCCCCTGATAGACATATTCTATTCTTGGGCATTTATTCGACGAAGATCTTTCTTTCAATTATCACTATGCTCTCATGAAACTTAAGCTCTCCAGAAACCTTGGAGTTCTTTGGAAGCTTCGTATCTGTTTCTCTGGTTCAATAATAAGATCCTCTTTCATTCTCTCATTCAACCGTATATGTACTATTGTCCAACAGTGTGGCTATTGACATTCTCTTCTTTTACCTTCCCTGTTTTCAAAATATATGGCAGAGCAATTAAATTAGTGGTTGAGGTGACAGTCCAGCTCAGTATGACTTTATTAGATGGTCAGTCCACATACACCTTTCTTTCCTCTTGTTTCATTTTTTAGTATTTTCATGGACTCCTCCATAACTTCTTCAAACAAATATATATTTAAAATTCTGAACTACAAAATGAATATTGTGTTTCTTTCAAACAGTTGGTGGTAACGAACTATAGTAAGGAGCGACCCGGCTCAATAGTAACCAAAACTCTAAAAAATCGAATTTTGATACCAATAGTTACGTCAAAACAATCGCATTTTAATGCAGATTTTAAATGTATAAGTTTCATCAAGTTTAATCTTATCCATCAAAAGTTACGAGCCTAAGAAAATTTGCCATATTTTAGAAAATAGGGGGAACACCCCCTAAAAGTTATGGGATCTTAAGGAAAATCACACCATCAGATTCAGCATATCAGAGAACCCTTCTGTACAAGTTTCAAGCTCCTGTCTACAAGAATTTGGAATTTGGAATTTTTTGCCAGAAGACAGATCACGGATGCGTGTTTATTTATTATTTTTTCCCCAGGGGTGATCGTATCGACCCAGTGGTCCTAGAATTTTGCGAGAGGACTCATTCAAACGGAAGTGAAAAGCTCTAGTGCCCTTTTTAAGTGACCAAAATAATTTGAGGGCACCAGAGCCCCCTCCCACGCTCATTTTTCCCAAAGTCATCGGATCAAAATTTTGAGATAGCCATTTTATTCAGCGTAGTCGAAAAACCTTATAACTATGTCTTTGGGGACGACTTACTCCCCCAGAGTCCCCTTGGGAGGGGCTGCAAGTTACAAATCTTGACCAGTGTTTGCATATAGTAATGGTTATAGGAAGTATACAGACGTTTCCAGGGGGATTTTTTGGTTGGGAGAAGGGGTTGAGAAGAGGGGGTTATGTGAGGGAAACTTTCCATGGAGGAATTTGTCATGGGGGAAGAAAACTTCCATGAAGGGGGTGCAGGATTTTTTAGCATTATTTAAAAAACAATGAAAAAAAAAATATGAAAAAGTTTTTTCAACTGAAAGTAAGGAGCAGCATTAAAACTTAAAACGAACAGAAAATATTACGCATATAAGGGGTCCACCTTCACCTAATACCTCACTCTTTACGCTAAAGTATTTTGAGTAATTTCAACTATTTATTTTGCGACCTTTTTTCTAAAAATCGTTCGGTCAAAACTATGAGAAAGCCATTTTGCCAAAAAAATAAATATGCAAATTTCGCTTTAATTATTCATCTGCGGAGAGCCGAAATCAAAACATGGATTAACTCAACAACGTTCAGAAATTTAATAAAAAAACAAGTTTTTTAACTGAAAGTGAGGAGCGACATTAAAACTTAAAACGAACAGAAATTACCCCGTATATGGAAGGGGCTGTTCCCTCCTCAACGCCCCGCTCTTTACGCTAAAGTTTTAAGTTTGACTCTTTCTCTCAATTCTTCTTTTTAAAACAGTAAACCCTGACGTCCCCCTGATAGACATCTTCTATTCTTGGGTATTTTTTTAGAATCCATGGTTGTTTTCAAGTATTTTTTTCTTAAAAAAAAAAAAAAATAAAAAGTTCCACGAAATTGAGTACTGATTGTTTGAATTGGTTAAGTGGAAATTTGTTTTGTTGAGTAACTGTAAGGGTATCAGTTACCCTTTCACCATTACTGAGAAAGGGTCATCATGTTTTAGTTTTGTGTTTTGTTTTAAGGATTGGTGTTTTATATTTTTATCAGTTTTTTCTGCACTGAGGACGGTCAAGCGGAGATCTTGACCGAAACATTTGCATAATTTTTAATTTTTTCACTGGCGGTTTATTGTCCTCGTCTTTTTTTCTTTGCGATTTTGCGTTTTGTCACAGTTAATAAATTTAAACTTATTTGTGTTCTGAATAAAAGAAAAGAAAACATTTTTTGGGAAGGTTTGAGCGTTGTATTGTATGCTAAATAAAAAATATAAAAACATTTTTTGTGTGCTTGTACTTTTTTGGGCAATCAGTTTTGTTTAATTTCTAGGATTTTAGACAAGAAGATTACTTTTTAAATTAATTAGCAAGATTCCAGCTGCTAAGCAAATTTGCGACTGTAGTCTTAAATTCGGCATAAAAAAAACTGGAAAGGTATCTTTTGCTATTACAAATATATTTGTAAAAAGTCTATGGTACCGCGATTTCAACAAAAATTACCTGTAAAAACGTTTGGTCATAAACAGTTGATATTTGTTCTTCGAATTCATTGTAAGAAGTTTCATTAGAATCAGTGATTTTGATCTTTGAGCTAAAAAATTCATATATTGTTACTTTTATCTCATGGATACTGTTTATGGGTCTTATCGATTGTTAATAATTTAATATTGAGCATTGCAGGAAAATATCTCTGCTTTCTGAGGGCAGAGATATGACTAGCAGAAATCATTACTTGAGGATTTAGAATTAATTGCTGCATTAAAAGCTAAAAGAAACTTGTTAAAAAAAACTTGCTTTTTCTTGTCTTCTTAAATACTCATGTCTCTCTCTCTCAGCAACAAAGTATTTTTCAGTTGCTCCTTATTTTTTACATCACTTCAGAAATAAGAAGCAATAACAATGTCTGTGATTTGGGTTTATGGTAGTTGTTTCATACAGCAATTGCTGCTAGATTGAACACCGATTATCAGTTGGCAATTTCCGAAAATCCTCTAAGCTTTTTGTTTTTTTATAATAAAATAAAAACATGCAATATCATTCTTCCCCATTCACTTTAGAATATTCCAAATCATAGTTTTCACTTAATTTGATTTACTTGGGAAGAAAGTACTACATACCGGTTTAAAATCTCTAAAAGTTTTTTTTTTGTGTCTGTTTATCTCAGCTCTTAATTTTCTTAAAAAAAATGGTCCCAAGTATTCCTTTCTAAAAAAAAATTGAAAAGGAGTTTTTTTCCAAAATAGACTGTTGGAGTTGACCCTCCACCCTAAATAAGAAGTAGAATTTGACCCCCCCCCTCCTAAGGGTCAGACCCAGGGGGAAGAATATCAATGGGAGAGATTTTTTAATCAAAAAAGGAGTTTTGCTGAATGTCTTTTATGATTTTATCTATATTTTAGGTTTTGTTTTGCTAAGAGGAGATCAAGTAGTCAATATGACGGTTGAAGGCCCCCTCCCCCAGAGGAAGGGTTAGCTCAAGTTCCAGTCGCTGGAGCCCCAGCCGGCCCAGGGGTTGGAAGAGCTGCAGGGAGAGGGGTGGCAAACGCAGCGCCTGCTGGAGCAGTTCCAGGTAAGGAAAAGACGGTTATGGTTTGTTCTGATGAACTAGAGTCCATCCAGAAAAAGTGGTTGTAAGATGAAAGATAAAACTATTTGTCTCTGTAGGCTGAAGCCATTTAGTGCCTTTTGCTTTCCTATTTTCTGCGTTTCATTTTACGGTCTGCCTTTTTTTTTTGGCAGACCATTATTGATCATAACTAGCAGATCATAACTGGGGGGCTATTAATTTGAAAAAATCAGAAAAATTGAGGTATTTTTAACTCAAGAACGGGTGACCGGATCTTAATGAAATTTGATATTTAGAAGGAACTCATGTCTCAGAGCTCTTATTTCAAATCACGACCAGATCTTTTGACACTGGGGGGAGTTGGAGGGGAAACCGTAAATCTTGGAAAACGCTTATAAATGTCGTAGATACGTTTATAAATGTCGTAGACGTAACCGGACTGGATCCAATCTCTTTGGTGGAGTTAGGTGGTGGGGGTCAGTGCTTTGGCGAGTTTTGTGCTTCTGGATGTGTTAGGACGATGAAAATTGGTAGGCGTGTCAGGGAGCTGCACAAATTAACTTGATAAAGTCGTTTTCCCCGACTCGACCATCTGGGGGAATGAAGGAAGAGGAAAAATTAGAAAATAGCCTTTCTTAAAACCTCCTCCCTCTCTATTCGGGAACGGCCTGTTTGTTATTTGACCCTAGATGGTTGGCCTGAAGGCTCAATGATAGCTAGAACACTAGGGCATTAAAATTCTTGAGGCATGCTCTCCCACTCCCTGCCCGAAAATGAACCATTGTCCTTCATTCGTATTAGCTGATACGCACTTACACATCATTGTATGTAATTATATGAAATATGAATTAAATCAGTTTAGTTAAATGAATCTTTAAATAAATGTCAGAAAGATTCTACTGTAATAAGAAGGGGGTATCAACCCGTAGCATTCTTATTCAGGTGTAAGAGTGATGTTGAGATATTAATCCCTACAGGCCACCCCCATACCCCATCCCTCTTTACTTTTACTCAATATACTGGTAAAATGCAAGTCCTTGTATGTCACTGAGTATGGTATAGAAGTCCCTGTATGTCATATTTGTGTGGTCTCGACTAGAATTATTTTACTGGCTGTTGCTGAGACGAATGAGGTTATAAGGATGTCTCCTGTATCCCTGTTTAAAGCTTGACCCTTATTTTCTCTTCATCTTTTTCTTTCTCTTTTTCTCATTTTCCTTTTCTTTCTTTTTCCTTGATACATGTCTCCTGTATCTCTGTTTTATGCTGGACCCTTCTTTTTTCTTCTTCTTTTTCCTTTTCTTTCTTTTTCCTTGATAAATGTCTCCTGTATCTCTGTTTAAAGCTGGGCCCTTGTTCTTTCTTGTTCTTTTTCCTTTTCTTTCTTTTATCTTGATACATGTCTCCTGTATCTCTGTTTAAAGCTGGACCCTTGTTTTTTCTTCTTCTTTTTCCTTTTTGTTTTTAGCTTCCCTTAAAGGTAATGGTAAACTATTTTCTGTGTAGGCTAAATATGGGCAAAATAGCTCAAAAAGAAAAAACTGACTGTTGTACATTTTATTTTTGAACTTGTGAGATTTTGGAGAAAAATTATAGTTATTGGGCAACAATTTTAGAGGCTTTAAGGAGGATTTTGGTCGCCAAACTAGCATATGATTGTATATGTTGACTGATCTTTGTTTTGGAATTTGTTTAAGAAAATTTAAGAGCTCAGTTCTTAATAAATGATTTTTCTAGGATTACAAGGACCAGTCCTTGGTGTAAGTGGCCCGGCAGTGCAAGCAACGGCACCAGGTATGAACCGGGAGGAATGGCTCCCCGTCCTGGTATGCCACCTATGAGACCAATGATGGGGATGCCTCCAATGGGTATGGGAAATATGCAAAGGCCTGGAGGACAACCTGGGATGAGAGTTGAGTCTTTGGTTATTAAAACAATATGATATGCATAGCTATAAAAAACATTTTATTATTTCTAACCGATTTTTTCAAATGATGAAGTGTATAGTATCCTAAAATACTTTATTATTGAATCAAAATCACAGGTGATTTGACTTTTTATATATATATAACTTGATTGAAAATATCTTGCGTTACTTTTAAAGATTCTTGGAGGACTTTGTAAGCGACCATAATTCAGATTCTGTTCCAAAAGAGCATGAACTAGGGATTCAGCGTTCAAATTATCCTTAATCTTGGGTTCTTTTGTTGTATGAACTCCCAATCTTGAAACTAGTGTAATGGATATATGCAAATTCTGGTATGTTTAGAGTTACTGCCAGGCCTAAGGCATTGCATCGCGAAACACTGGTGTACACAGGTCCCAGTAATGGAGCCTATTAGAAAAATTATTTTTCTAATCAAAAGAACGGTTGAAATGCTTAGAAATGGATTTTTAGACCACCATTTTTTCAGTGTTTCTGGGGAGACGCACATCCCTCTTTACTTTTACTCAATATACTGGTAAAATGCAAGTCCTTGTATGTCACTGAGTATGGTATAGAAGTCCCTGTATGTCATATTTGTGTGGTCTCGACTAGAATTGTTTTACTGGCTGTTGCTGAGACGAATGAGCAAACCTTAATTTGAGTGTTTTGTCTGGTGCTTCCATCTGAGTGTAATAGAGATTTATTCTATTGAATTCTTTAAGCCAAATACAATCGATAATATGCCAATTCTGGTATGTTTAGAGTTACTGCCAGGCCTAAGGCATTGCATCACGAAACACTGGTGTACACAGTTCCCAGTAATGGAGCCTATTAGAAAATTATTTTTCTAATCAAAAGAACGGTTTAAATGCTTAGAAATGGATTTTGCTTAGAATTTGAGTCTTTTGTCTGGTGCTTCCATCTGAGTGTAATAGGGATTTATTCTATTGAATTCTTTAAGCCAAATACAATCGATAATATGCCAAATAATGCTCATAAACAAAGAATTTTGTATCTTCTGTTGTCTAATACGTTCTACTGCAGATGCTTTGTGTGCTAACTGTATTCTAAGAACATGTGCTATTATTCTTTCAGTATTTACTTGAAAATTCAAAAGGTAACACTGATGATTTTCAATCATGAGAAAAGTGATTTTAAAGAAGAAAAAAGTGATGAGGAGGTCGGTTAAATAGTCGTACACCGAGTACGAATTTGGAAATCCCAAATTCTGAGTAGCCTGAGGGAAATTTGCGTTTTTTTTTGCAGATACAGTCTATTGGTCTTTGTCATGGGCACCGGTAGGGGGGAGGGCATGCCACCCCTCTTGTAAATTTGGGAATATAAAGTAATTATAAGGAAATCAAAGGAAAAAGAGCCGAATAGGGGGAAACCATGGAAAAAACGTGTGTTGGCCAAATTGTTGGCTTCCTGCTAATAGATTTTGACCCTTAATAAGGAAAATTTAAGTTCTGCTTTGTGACATAGTGAAAATCATTTTCTCAATTTCTTCATAGTAATGATCAATTTCTTCATAGTATCAATGATTTCAATTTCTTCATAGTAATGAATGGCAAGTAAATAACGATCCATGTCAATAACGAAAGTGCAAGAGCCTAACTATTGATAACATTCAATCGAAGAATCAGCTTTTTATGGTGACCCTAAATGTGTATTTGTTTATTAGTAATTAGTGAACTTATTAGTACACAATAAAGTTCGTATAATTATAGAAAACATAAGGAAAACAACTTACTAAGGGGCAATTCCGGTAAAAATATGCCGTCAGTTTTTGCTTGCGTTGTAAGAGTACCCATGAGCTGATATATGAAACCACTATAATCAGAAATATTTCTCCTGAATGGAATGCTGGGATTTTTTTTTTTTATTTCCCCCTGAACAGATACGTTTTTTTTTTGTTTTTTATTATCATTTTTTTTCAGAGTGATTGTATTTATCTAGTTGTCACTTTGAAAAATGTTTAATCTTTTACAGTTATGAAGTATAAAGGCGTCGAATATATATTGGTTTTTAGTATTCGAAATTAGATTAAAATATTGAATTAAAAAATTTTATTTGATTTTTATAAACAATTGAATCTAAAGCCATTAAATATTTTGGTGTTTAATAACCAAGTTCAAAACTGGAGGGCCCAGTAATTTTCCTTTGATGTATCTTTTAGTATCAAAAATCTGTTTTTTAGAGATTCGTTTTCTATTGAGCCGGGTCGCTCCTTAGTACAGTTTAATCACAAGAGAATCTTTGATGAAATGGTATGGTCTTATAAATTGTATGCTTTTACTAGCATAGGAAGAAAGGTCAGTACTTCAATAGTCTATGTCTGGCTTTTGATGTGTAGTAAATAATTGAGACAAAAACATTGGATAGTATTGAAAAAAACTATGTCAAACTAAGTGAAAATGAAAGGTTACCATGGGGGGGGGATTGTTCCTAGTGATAAATCACTGGAGGGCCCAGCGATTTTGGGGGAAATCCCCATAAATTCGGGGATAGTGGAAGCACTGGTATTTTCAGACAAAACCTGCCAACAATTTTTACTAGGCCATTAAAACTGTCAAGTAGTATTGCTACTACGCTACCTCTTTTTTTGCATGGCGGAAAACAACTTGTGATTTAACAGCTTTTCTTTGAGCAAAAATTGTTTTTATGTGTAAAAATGGCATTCAGACAAAATCTGTAAACAAATTTGAAAAATACCAAGTATCATAGCTTCTTTGCAAACCCACTTTTTTGCACGGCGGGTTAAAGATAAAGATTACCGATATGGTTTTTAAGAGGAGGAAACATTTAATGGTTTTAGGTAAACCATAGTAAAACTCCTCTATGAGAAATTCCTTCGAAACATCTGAATTTAAGATGCCAGGTGATACGGAAAATGCCTGGTTCTGCTGTACAATTAAAAAAGTTTATAAGAAAGGTGAGAAGAGTGAGTGGTGGAATTACATAGACATTAGCTTGACAATAGGCTAGTTCTAAAAATTTATAATAGCCTAGTTGTACCTCATCTCCTTTCTCTTTGTCCATTTTGCAGTTTCGTAGTGAATCTCAGAAACAATCCGTTTGTAGAATATTTTTTCGTTATGCTAAATTCCTTCTCAGTTACCCTCCTTAGACTAGAAATAGTTGCTTAATGAATAAATTCCACCTAGTTTCGCCTATATGTGTTATTGCTAAAAGGCTTTATGATTTTCGTTCTTCTATGTCGATATTATCTCATCCTTAGTCTGCATTATTTATTTGATTGTCTCTTGGTGTTGATTTGATTTGTGTTTATTTATAGCTTTTTTTTCTTTTTTTTTATTACTCCATCTTAAGAGCGTTTCCTCCCCTTTTTTTGTAAAAGATTTGTTATAAATAAATTGAATTGAATTGAATTTATTTCTGTTTGAAGTAAATTTATTTCTGTTTTCTCAGAAAACTGTGAAAACTATTGTTCTCAGGGGGTCTGAATAATCAGACCCCTTTAGTCCTCAGTTTTATAGATTATGAACAGGAATTTGGTTCAGCTAAGAGAATAGGTTTAGTAAAGGTCCTATCTTTATAGTATACCAAATAAGTAGACTACATTAAAGTAATTAGGGCTATGTATGAAAATAGTATTGCTGCTATTAAGGTTGAAAAAAGGTTAGTAGTGGGCTTGGTTTGGAGTCAAAGCTAAACAGTATTTTATCCTATACAAGTTTATACAGCAAAACGGAATGATTTCTCAATACAAGTGTGTGTTCATGTGTATATTGACAGGATTTTCCTTAAAGTTGGTAAATTTCTATATTGGACTTTAAAGAAGTAATGACGTCACTTTCTTTTAAAAGCATTTCAGATGGTAGAAGGTATGAGGTCACTTCCATTTAAAAGCATTTTAGATGGTAGAAGGTGTGACGTCACTTTCATTTGAAAGTATATCAGACGGTAGAAGGTATGACGTCACTCTCATAATATAACGCATGGTTCTGACTAATAATTTATAGTTTGTGTTTACCAAGCTAAGAGAAAACAACTATTTTATCATGTTATTTGGAAAAGTTTTAAGTGCAACAAGATATTCTGATCAGGTGATATGGCTTGATGGAAAAAAGCAGGTATGGAGACGTACCGGTGAAACGTGGTACCAGTTGAAGGAAACTTCATTCAAACAGCCTGATAATTACTCTTCTAGACCTGTTCAAGACATGTTATCTGGAAAAGTTTTAAGTGCACCAAGATATCCTGATGAAGTGATATGGCTTGATGGAAGAAAGCAGATATGGAGACATATCGGTGAAACCTGGCAGCTATTGGAGGAAGCTTCATTCAAACAGCCTGATGATTCCTCTTCTAGACCTGTTCAAGACAGTATTGTCGCTGAAAGTCCCACATCCTTATGCAATTTTCTTAGTGACTGCTGTATAGAACATGAATCTGATAACAGTCCATGTCTAAATGAAAAAGGATGCAAAGGTTCAGCGTTCCAGTGTTCAAGGAAAGATTACGTGCAAGTGTTTACTCCTCCAATAATGCCAAATACAATAAGAGATGAGATAAAAGAGCCAAAAAGTTCGGGGAAAAGCCCATCACATCGTCGATGGGGATACAACATGCCCGAAATAATGGTGTTGCCAGATCCCACAATTCCCACAAAAAAGAGGTTGAATATCCGTTTAAGGTGTTATTTTCAACAACTACATCTTCAAACATTATAATGGTGTATGGTTTTATTAAGAATGTCAATTCTTTCGAAACTGAAATCAAAATTCTTGTTATGTTAAGTTTGTAAATAAAAATTTTGACATTTTATATTTTTCTTTGCCTACTTTTTTGTTTACACTGAGTTTTAGAGGTAAAAAATTTCCCTGCTGTACTAAATGAACGACATAGTCTGGGCTCAGTGCTCAGGGGAAACAATTTGTCACGCTCAGATCAGAGCGTTTTATCAAACATTTCATGGTAACAAACTGTAGGTAAAGAGTGACTTGACACTATAGTATCTGAAATCTGAAAAAATGAATATTGAAGACGATAGATACATAAAAAACGTTTTATGCCGATTTCAAACATAGACAGTTTATTAAGTTTATGGTTACCCATCAAAAGCTATGAGACTGAGAAAAATTGGCTTGGTTTTTAAAAAAAGGCACGAAAACTTCTAAAAAAGGAAATTTTGACAACAACTATGTTTCTAAAATTCGTCTTGTTTAATGTAACCAGAAGTCAGGAGCCTCAGAAAATGTTTGTGACATTCGAAAAAGGGGTTAAACAGGTGGAGTGTTTTTTTAGATGTTAATAAACAGTTTGAAAGAATAGGAGGAAAAGTTTGCGAATCAAGATTATGACGTTCGAAGCCATGGTCATAATCGTGGTCAAGTATGTCTTTGAATCGTGGGTGCTTTGAACTGCTGAGGGGTAAGAAGAGGTCTTAAGAAAAAATGAAAGCAAATAAGAAATACATGGGTGTTGTAATATTGAATCTTTGAATAGATTGGAGTGGGGAGGTGCATACGTAGTTGTGTTGGCCTATAACGGCTTGGTGCTGCAATGAGCTTTTAGTAGTAGTTGTAATGAATAAGTAAATGTTAGCCCGCGGAAATGATATACGGTTTGCTAATCTGAGTTGACAAGAATGTTTAAAAAAATTATATGGGACGAAACGAATCTTTACATTTAGCAAATTTGGTACAAAGACAGTAATCATACAAAAAAGAAACGATTCACTTAAGATTTTGTTGGGTTTTGCTGGAACGTTCATTTTAAAAAATAGTTCTCCCCTAACATTATCTTCTTCATGTATAAAATGGTAGATAAGGTGGAAAACGGTAGTAAATAATAATGAAAAAGAGTGAAAGCTGTAGAATGAAGAGGACTGTAATATTCTTCCACTATTTTACTAAAAACGCTGAAATTGAGATTATATAAAATAACAAGTTTTTTTTAACTGAAAGCAAGGAGCAACGTTAAAACTTAAAACGAACAGAAAGTATTATGTATATGAGGAGGTCTCCCCCTCGTCCATCATTTACACTAAAGTTCGAATTTGGTCCCAATTCTTTAAGAATGACTCCTGAATCACAAAGGCCGTTTAATAAGAATAAATAGCTCCTTTAAAAGTACTAAAACAAAAGTTTAGTGTTAATAGTGAGGTATTGACGAGGGGGTGGTCCCCCTCACATACGTAATAATTTCTGTTCGTTTTAAATTTCAATGTTGCTCCTTGTTTTCAATTTAAAAAACTTGTTTTTTAAATAGTTTCTGATCATTTTTTGAATAATGCTGGGAAATCTCCCCCTCCATGCTAGTCTGCTCATTTTTCCAGATCAGGTACTTCTTGTCCTTTGGTTCAAACTATTTCTACCGCTTCTCGTCCCCCTGATAGACATATTCTATTCTTGGGCATTTATTGGACGAAGATCTTTCTTTCAATTATCACTGTGCTCTCATGAAACTTAAGCTCTCCAGAAACCTTGGAGTTCTCTGGAAGCTTCGTATCTGTTTCTCTGGTTCAATAATAAGATCCTCTTTCATTCTCTTATTCAACCGTATATGTACTATTGTCCAACAGTGTGGCTATTGACATTCTCTTCTTTTACCTTCCCTGTTTTCAAAATATATGACAGAGCAATTAAATTAGTGTTTGAGTTGACAGACCAGCTCATTATGACTTTATTAGATGGTCAGTCCACATACACCTTTCTTTCCTCTTGTTTCATTTTTTAGTATTTTCATGGACTCCTCCATAACTTCTTCAAACAATTATATATTTAAAATTCTGAACTACAAAATGAATATTGTGTTTCTTTCAAACAGTTAGTGGTAACGAACTGTAGTAAGGAGCGACCCGGCTCAATAGTAACCAAAACTCTAAAAAATGGAAATTTGATACCAATAGTTACGTCAAAACAATCGCATTTTAATTTTGATTTTAAATGTATAAGTTTCATCAAGTTTAATCTTATCCATCAAAATTTACGAGCCTGAGAAAATTTGCCATATTTTAGAAAATAGGGGGAAACACCCCCTAAAAGTCATGGGATCTTAAGGAAAATCACACCATCAGATTCAGCATATCAGAGAACCATACTGTACAAGTTTCAAGCTCCTGTCTACAAGAATTAGGAATTTTGAATTTTTTGCCAGAAGACAGATCACGGATGCGTGTTTATTTATTATTTTTTTTCCCAGGGATGATCGTATCGACCCAGTGGTCCTAGAATTTTGCGAGAGGGCTCATTCAAATGGAAACGAAAAGTTCTAGTGCCCTTTTTAAGTGACCAAAAAAATTTGAGGGCACCTAGGCCCCCTCCCACGCTCATTTTTCCCAAAGTCGTCGGATCAAAATTTTTAGATAGCCATTTTATTCAGCATAGTCGAAAAACCTTATAACTATGTCTTTGGGGACGACTTACTCCCCCAGAGTCCCCGTGGGAGGGGCTGCCTCACTCTTTACCTCGCTCTAATACCTCACTCTTTACGCTAAAGTATTTTGAGTAATTTCAACTATTTATTTTGCGACTTTTTTCTAAAAATCGTTCGATCAAAACTATTAGAAAGCCATTTAGCCAAAAAAATAAATATGCAAATTTCGCTTTAATTATTCATCTGCGGAGAGCCGAAATCAAAACATGGATTAACTCAACAATGTTCAGAAATTTAATAAAAAAAAAACAAGTTTTTTAACTGAAAGTAAGGAGCGACATTAAAACTTAAAACGAACAGAAATTACCCCGTATATGGAAGGGGCTGTTCCCTCCTCAACGCCCCGCTCTTTACGCTAAAGTTTTAAGTTTGACTCTTTCTCTCAATTCTTATTTTTAAAACAGTAAACCCTGACGTCCCCCTGATAGACATCTTCTATTCTTGGTTATTTTTTTTAGAATCCATGGTTGTTTTCAAGTACTTTTTTCTTTAAAAAAAATAAATAAAAAGGTCCACGAAATTGAGGACTGATTGTTTGAATTGGTTAAGTGGAAATTTGTTTTGTTGAGTAACTGTAAGGGTATCAGTTACCCTTTCACCGTTACTGAGAAAGGGTCATCATGTTTTAGTTTTGTGTTTTGTTTTAAGGATTGGTTTTTTATATTTTTATCAGTTTATTCTGCACTGAGGACGGTCAAGCGGAGATCTTGACCGAAAGATTTGCATAATTTTTAATTTTTTCACTGGCTGTTTATTGTCCTCGTCTTTTTTTCTTTGCGATTTTGCGTTTTGTCACAGTTAATAAATTTAAACTTATTTGTGTTCTGAATAAAAGAAAACATTTTTTGGGAAGGTTTGAACGTTGTATTGTATGCTAAATAAAAAACATAAAAATATTTTTTGTGTGCTTGTACTTTTTTGGGCAATCAGTTTTGTTTAATTTCTGGGATTTTAGACAAGAAGATTACTTTTTAAATTAATTAGCAAGATTCCAGCTGCTAAGCAAATTTGCGACTGTAGTCTTAAACTCGGCATAAAAAAAACTGGAAAGGTATCTTTTGCTATTACAAATATATTTGTAAAAAGTCTATGGTACCGCGATTTCAACAAAAATTACCTGTAAAAACGTTTGGTCATAAATAGTTTATATTTGTTCTTCGAATTCATTGTAAGAAGTTTCTTTAGAATCAGTGATTTTGATCTTTGAGCTAAAAAATTCATATATTGTTACTTTTATCTCATGAATACTGTTTATTGGTCTTATCAATTGTCAATAATTTAATATTGAGCATTGCAGGAAAATATCTCTGCTTTCTGAGTGCAGAGATAGGACTAGCAGAAATCATTACTTGAGGATTTAGAATTAATTGCTGCATTAAAAGCTAAAAGAAACTTGTTAAAAAAAACTTGCTTTTTCTTGTCTTCTTAAATACTCATGTCTCTCTCTCTCAGCAATAAAGTATTTTTCAGTTGCTCCTTGTTTTTTTTACATCACTTCACAAATAACAAGCAATAACAATGTCTGTGATTTGAGTTTATCGTAGCTGTTGCTAGATTGGACACTGATTATTTAATTTGCAATTACTTTGAGTGTACCATATATAATTTTATTGTATCAGTTGGAAATTTTCAGAAAGCCTCTTAGCTTTTTAGTTTTTTATATTAAAATAAAAAACATGCAATATCATTCTCCCTATTCACTTTAGAATATTCCAAATCATAGTTTTTGCTTAATTTGATTTACTTTGGAAGAAAGTACTACATACCGGTTTAAAATCTCTAAAAGTTTTTTTTGTGTCTGTTTATCTCAGCTCTTAATTTAAAAAAAAAATGGTCCCAAGTCTCCTTTCTAAAAAAAAAAAATTTAAAAGGAGTTTTTTTCCAAAATAGACTGTTGGAGTTGACCCTCCACCCTAAATAAGAAGTAGGCTTTGACCCCCCCCCCCCTCCTATGGGTCAGACCCAGGGGGAAGATTATCAATGGGAGAAATTTTTTAATGAAAAAAGTAGTTGTGCTGAATGTCTTTTATGATTTCATCTATATTTTAGGTTTTGTTTTGCCAAGAGGAGATCAAGTAGTCAATATGACGGTTGTAGGCCTCCTCCCCCAGAGGAAGGGTTAGCTTGAGTTCCAGTTGCAGGAGCCCCAGCCGGCCCAGGGGTTGGAAGAGCTGCAGGGAGAGGGGTGGCAACCGCAGCGCCTGCTGGAGCAGTTCCAGGTAAGGAAAAGACGGTTACGGTTTATTCTGATGAACTAGAGTCCATTCAGAAAAAGTGGTTGTAAGATGAAAGATGAAACTATTTGTCTCTGTAGGCTGAAGCCATTTAGTGCCTTTTTTTTGGCAGACCATTATTGATCATAACTATCAGATCATAACTGGGGGGCTATTAATTTGGAAAAATCAGAAAAATTGAGGTATTTTTAACTCAAGAACGGGTGACCGGATCTTAATGAAATTTGATATTTAGAAGGAACTCATGTCTCAGAGCTCTGATTTCAAATCACGACCAGATCTTTTGACATTTGGGGGAGTTGGAGGGGAAACCGGAAATCTTGGAAAACGCTTATAAATGTCGTAGATACATGATTGACGTAACCGGACTGGATTCGATCTCTTTGGTGGAGTTAGGTGGTGGGGTTCAGTGCTTTAGCGATTTTGGTACTTCTGGATATGTAAGGACGATGAAAATTGGTAGGCGTGTCAGGGAGCTGCACAACTTAACTTGATAAAGTGGTTTTCCCCGATTCGACCATCTGGGGGGCTGAAGGAAGAGGAAAAATTAGAAAATAGCCTTTCTTAAAACCTCCTCCCTCTCTATTCGGGAACGGCCTGTTTGTTATTTGACCCTAGATGGTTGGCCTGAAGGCTCAATGATAGCTAGAACATTAGGGCATTAAAATCCTTGAGGCATGCTCTCCCACTCCCTGCCCGAAAATGAACCATTGCCCTTCATTCGTATTAGCTGATACGCACTTACACATCATTGTTTGTAATTATATGAGATATGAATTAAATCAGTTTAGTTAAATGAACCTTTAAATAAATGTCAGAAAGATTCTACTGCAATAAGAAAAGGGTATCAACCCGTAGCATTCTTATTCAGGCCTAAGAGTGATGTTGAGATATTAATCCCCACAGGCCACCCCCATACCCTTTCCTATATATGTATGGAGGCGTATTAAGAATTAGAGAATTTGGGCATTGAAATGCGCTAGTTAAGGCAGGTCCAGTGCCGAAAACAATGATTCTCTGCAATCTATCATCCTCCGTTTGCATAACGTGTCCTAGCCATCTCAAGCTTTCTCTATTTATGGCCCCAGAAAGCAGGATAGAGCCACATTTATTGCAAAGCTTACTGAATGAAATATGGTCAGTTAGATGGGTACCCAAAAGAATCCGTAGACAATTCCTCTGGAAAACATCTAAGAAAATCTCCCCCGTCTTCCGGAATGCCTACGTTTCAGGACCATATCTGACCACTGTCACCGCTATAGCCTCTAATATTTCGATCTTGGTTAGCAGACATCTCTTCCTGTTCTTCCAAAAAAAAATTTCAACTGTGAAAATTTTTAAGACAACTGCCAAGTCGTCTTCAGTGTTACTATTATAATTAAGGACTAACCTTTAAAAGAAGTCCATAAATGACGAAACCACAATACTGAGAAATTTAAAAGAAAAATCAAAAGAACAAACCACCTTTGCTAATTGGAAGCGAAACGTTAGCTGAATACTCCGAATCGCATCCATGATCATTGACGCAACTAGTTCACAACTCTATTTTGATTCGATCAAGTTTTTTGATCATTTCTTTGAACATGGAATGTGTTATTAATATCTTTTAAATAAGATGGTTATAAATGGAGCTTATAAGGATGTCTCCTGTATCTCTGTTTAAAGCTTGACTCTTATTTTCTCTTCATCTTTTCCTTTCTCTTTTTCTCCTTTTCCTTTTCTTTCTTTTTCCTTGATACATGTCTCCTGTATCTCTGTTTTATGCTGGACCCTTGTTTTTTCTTCTTCTTTTTCCTTTTCTTTCTTTTTCCTTGATACATGTCTCCTGTATCTCTGTTTAAAGCTGGGCCCCTGTTTTTTCTTCTTCTTTTTTCTTTTCTCCTTTTCCTTTTCTTTCTTTTTCCTTGATACATGTCTCCTGTATCTCTGTTTAAAGCTGGGCCCTTGTTTTTTCTTCTTCTTTTTCCTTTTTGTTTTTAGCTTCCCTAAAAGGTAATGGTAAACTGTTTTCTGTGTAGGCTAAATATGGGCAAAATAGCTCAAAAAGAAAAAACTGATTGTTGTACATTTTATTTTTGAACTTGTGAGATTCTGGAGAAAAATTATAGTTATTGGGCAAATATTTTAGAGGCTTTATGGAGGATTTTGGTCGCCAAACTAGCATATGATTGTATATGTTGAATGATCTTTGTTTTGGAATTTGTTTAAGAAAATTTAAGAGCCCAGTTCTTAATAAATGATTTTTCTAAGATTACAAGGCCCAGTCCTTGGTGTAAGTGGCCCGGCAGTGCAAGCAACGGCACCAGGTATGAACCGGGAGGAATGGCTCCCCGTCCTGGTATGCCACCTATGAGACCAATGATGGGGATGCCTCCAATGGGTATGGGAAATATGCAAAGGCCTGGAGGACAACCTGGGATGAGAGGTGAGTCTTTGGTTATTAAAACAATATGATATACATAGCTATAAAAAACATTTTATTGCTTCTAACCAATTTTTTCAAATGATGAAGTGTATAGTATCCTAAAATACTTTATTATCGAATCAAAATCACAGGTGATTTGACTTTTTATATATATATATATAACTTGATTGAAAATATATTGCGTTACTTTTAAAGATTCTTGGAGGATTTTGTAAGCGACCATAATTCAGATTCTGTTCCAAAAGAGCATGAACTAGGGATTCAGCGTTCAAATTATCCTTAATCTAGGGTTCTTTTGTTGTATGAACTCCCAATCTTCAAACTAGTGTAATGGATATATGCAAATTCTGGTATGTTTAGAGTTACTGCCAGGCCTAAGGCATTGCATCGTGAAACACTGGTGTACACAGATCCCAGTAATGGAGCCTAATTAGAAAAATTATTTTTCTAATCAAAAGAATGGTTGGAATGCTTAGAAATGGATTTTTAGACAACAATTTTTTCAGTGTTTCTGGGGAGAAACACTTTACTTTTACCCAATATACTGGTAAAATGCAAGTCCTTGTATGTCACTGAGTATGGTATAGAAGTCCCTGTATGTCATATTTGTGTGGTCTCGACTAGAATTGTTTTACTGGCTGTTGCTGAGACGAATGAGTAAACCTTAATTTGAGTCTTTTGTCTGGTGCTTCCATCTGAGTGTAATAGAGATTTATTCTATTGAATTCTTTAAGCCAAATACAATCGATAATATGTTAAATAATGCTCGTAAACAAAGAATTTTGTATCTTCTGTTGTCTAATACTTTCTACTGCAGATGCTTTGTGTGCTAACTGTATTCTAAGAACATGTGCTATTATTCTTTCAGTATTTACTTGAAAATTCAAAAGGTAACACTGATGATTTTCAATCATGAGAAAAGTGATTTTAAAGAAGAAAAAAGTGATAAGGAGGTCGGTTAAATAGTCGTACATTGAGTACGAAATTGGAGACCCCAAATTCTGAGTAGCCTGAGGAAATTTTGCGTTTTTTTTGGCAGATACAGTCTATTGGTCTTTGTCATGGGCACCGGTAGGGGAGAGGGCATGCCACCCCTCTTGTAAATTTGGGACTATAAAGTAATTATAAGAAAACCAAAGGAAAAAGAGCCGAATAGGGGGAAACCATGGAAAAAACATGTGTTGGCCAAATTGTTTGCTTCCTGCTAATAGATTTTGACCCTTAATAAGGAAAATTTAAGTTCTGATTTGTGACATAGTGAAAATCATTTTCTCAATTTCTTCATAGTAACGATCAATTTCTTCATAGTATCAATGATTTCAATTTCTTCATAGTAATGAATGGCAAGTAAATAACGATCCATGTCAATAACGAAAGTGCAAGAGCCTAACTATTGATAACATTCAATAGAAGAATCAGCTTTTTATGGTGACCCTAAATGTGTATTTGTTTATTAGTAATTAGTGAACTTATTAGTACAAATAAAGTTCGTATAATTATAGAAAACATAAGGAAAACAACTTACTAAGGGGCAATTTCGGTAAAAAATATGCCGTCAGGTTTTGCTTGCATTGTAAGAGTACCCATGAGCTGATATATGAAACCACTATAATCAGAAATATTTCTCCTGAATAGAATGCTGGGAATTTTTTTTTTTTATTTTCCCCCTGAACAGATACGTTTTTTTTATCATTTTTTTTCAAAGTGATTGTATTTATCTAGTTGTCACTTTGAAAAATGTTTAATCTTTTACAGTTATGAAGTATAAAGGCGTCGAATATATTGGTTTTTAGTATTCGAAATTAGATTAAAATATTGAATTAAAAATTTTTATTTGATTTTTATAAACAATTGAATCTAAAGCCATTAAATATTTTGGTGTTTAATAACCAAGTTCAAAACTGTCAAAATTGATTAAAAAAAATATCCGTCCTACGCTTCAGCATTGCTCAACCAAAAGCATTGTATTCATAAAACTTTACAGTTTCATGAAATGTAATTTAACAAATAGAAAAAGTTTTTCAACTAAAGTAAGGAGCAACTTTAAGACTTAAAACTAATATAAATTACTGTGTAAGGGGACTCCCCCGTTCTCAACACCTTGCTCATTATACAAAAATCTTCTAGGGCTTAGAAAAATTTTATCTTTGCAATTGCAAATCTCCTTTAAAAATTTGAAAAGAGCCAGAGCTAAGGAGGAGACAGCCCCCTTCATATAAAGAACAATCTGTTCAAATAGCTTTCAAATCTGATCCTTGCTTTCATTTGAAAAGTTCTTCTTTTATTTAATTTCTGACTGTTTTCCAAATCATACCCAGGCCTAAACAAGATATAATTTGAGGTACTGATCCCTTAAATCTCTGGCTAATTGCTTTTGAAATGTGTAAATAATAATGAGACGTTGGTTAGTACCTTACTACGTTTCAATTTACAATTTCAATTTTTAGATAAAATTTCAATATACTTAAAAAATTAGTGGTGAATAGTAACTTTGGTAAAAAGTGATTGTTAATATTACTTCTCAAGAGTTTTCGTTGAATGATTAAGGAATTGGGTTGGACGTTTCAATTTACAATTTCAATTTTAGATAAAATTTGAATATACTTAAAAAATTAGTTTTGAATAGTAACTTTGGTAACAAGTGATTATTAATATTACTTCTCAAGAATTTCGGTTGAATGATTAAGGGATTGGGTTGGATGAAATAGGTAATAATACTTGTAAGGAGTATTATTGCTTGTATTGATGGAAAATCTGTGAGACTTTTAATTTTCTGCCTAACTAGAGCCATCACAACCTCTACAATAGGATTCTCTTATCGATAAATACATTACTTGTATTTCTTTAAATACATTAAAGTACTTCATATAAATAAAAAAAGAAAATAACACCATTTAAAATTGCTGAAAATTAAGTTCCTAACAGCATTTGCCATCCCCAAGAAGATTCCTGGTGGTGACCTGCCTTGCCTTTTCCACCTCTGTGCTGTTAAATATGGAAGTGTAACATTTTAGCTGTATAGAGAAACAATTTAAGTAATTCCTATTCCCACCCTACCACTTTCAGCATTATCGGAAACATCATGAAGAGTAAGCAGTTCGTCCATTAAAATGTATGCAATTACAGATTACCAAACGTAGCCTACTTTCATTGCAAATAAAGCGAATAAACTTGGTTGAATCCAGTACTACCACGTGTGGCATTATTTCTTTTGCAACTGGGAAGCCTAAAATATAGTTATTGATACTTTTAAATCAATTACCTCATCAGATCTTTAAATTGATTGCAAATTCGTCCCCTTTGGGTAAAGTCGTAGTTTGATGCCCTAAAATAACAAGAAAACAAGATTTTTCCCCGACGCAATCTGTATGGTCACTTAAAAAAGAGCTTTAAATTTACGTTTGAATGAGCTCCCTCCCAATTATCTTGGACCTTTGGTTTGATACAATCACCCCTGGGAAAAAAGATAAATAAATATGCATGGACGATGTTTCCTTTGAAAAAAAATGCGACATTTCCACATTTTGAAGATTGGAGCTTGAAACCTCTAGGGTGGTGTTCTCTGATATGATGGATCAAATAAAGGGATTTTCAGTAAGATCGCTCGCTTTTTTGGGTGTGTTACCCACTTTTTAAAAAATCAGGCAAATTTTCTCAGATTTTTGGTTTTGGGTGGGTAACAATAAACTGAAAGGATTTTATATATTTAGAATCAAGACAAAAAGCCAATACTGCCATGATAGAATTCTATTTTCAGTTTTGGTGAATATTGGTCCAAGCCACTTTTTACTTCCAGTTTTTTAATCACAAACTAGTTGACTCTCTTGTGACGAAAAATTTTTTTAACCTGCTCATTTTATTTAGTTGAATAAAATAATAAAAAGAAAGAGGGTTAATTTGATAGCTGGATAGTAAGTTTAAATTTTGTTTTTCTTTCGCTATGCCATTTTTTTACTGTCGGACTATAAAAGGGATTTAGGTTTGAGGGGGAGAATTGTTCTGTTATGAAAGAGGCACGTTTTACATGGCTGTTATAAAATCAAAACGTGGTATCTATGCAGGCAGGATGATTTTTAACTATTCTGAGGCGTATAAAAATGAATAAAGACAAGTCTACATTTGTTGTAATCTACAGAAGCAGTAAATCTTCCTGTAATTTTGGTTTGAATTTGATTTTCCTGTAAAATTAAACGCAAAATGATTACGTATATTATTGATTAAATAAAATGATCCTTTTACCAGGAATCCTTGTTGTTCTAAATTTACTGTATTTTATTTCATTTTGCATACAATTTAATTGCTCTTTTTATTTGAGAATTTTTCCTCAAAATATTTAAAATAAACCTATTCCTACGAAAAAAAAATTCCTGAAATATATTCCCCGTCACCCAACTACCACTGATATTTTGGTGTTTGCCCCCCCCCCTCCCTGGAAAATTTTCTGTCCGCGCCCTTGGTCTTTGTCCGACGTTTAGTGCGTCTATAAATAGGTACACTACTATTTGCAATAAAATAGTGCGGATGCATTGCTTGTGAATAAATAAAAAATAAATAAATAAATAAAAAATTTAAAAAATGATGTTTTATAACAGGGCTGTGTTCTTGGAGTTTTCGTAGATTTCTTGTGAATGGAGTCGGAGTTGGAATCGGTATATTGGAAGTGTCTTGAGTCAGATGTGAGCCGGAGTAGGTTGTAACTTATAAAATCCAGTTAAATGAAGCTTTAAAACAGTGTTGTGGAGTCAGAGTTTTTGTCAATTTTGACTGAATAGAGTTGGAGCCGGTGTGTTGAAAATGTCTGGAATCGGGGCTGGTCATAACTTATAAAATATAGTTAAATGAAGCTTAGTAAAAGGACCCTGAACTCGTGAGTTTTAGGAAATATTTGCTGAATGGACTCGGAGTTGGAGCCCGTATATTGAAAATGGTTGGAGTTGGGATTGGAGTCAGAATTGGTTATAACTTATAACCTCCTCCACAGTCCTGGTTTTTTTGTGCTTTTGTTAGTCTTTTTTTATCATTATTGTTAATATTTGTCTAAGTTAAAAGTGTTCTAAGTTTAGGTTTGTTCAATGTAAAAAAAAAGAATTGTTATTATAATTTTTTTTATAGGAGCTGGAGGAAGACCACATTGAGCTGCGTGACACCTTTAAAGTATGCATGTGCGATTTGATATTTTGTATCTGAAAAATTAAAAAGAATCCTTTGCTATTCTTGTTATGTGCTTTCTCAGACCAGCCTAAATATTCGTTAATTGTAGTTGTAATTAGAAAAACATGGTCTGAAGCTCGTCTTAATTGGCACAGTAATAACTTCTTGCTTCACAATCCGCCTTCCCCCTTGCAATTGTAAGCGGAAAACTAAAATAACGTTTTCAGAAGAAATGTGTGTAAAAAAATAGCTATACAGATGCATGGGGACCAAATTATCTATTCTTTAACTACCCTGTATGTCATAAATTTATTATACTAGTGAAGGGCCTGGCAGGCATGAAAATTGAAAGAAAGTAGCTTACACCGGTTTGTGATAACTCAGCAAAATTCCTCCAAAGCGAAATTCGTAGTCTTCTTACCCCCCCCCCAGAAAAAAATCGATCCCCTGAAAAACTAGATCGCTTTGGTCCCCCAGACGCGAGGCAAAACAGTGTAAACTTAGCAAAACTATGTATTGAAGTCATCAGGGTTTTAATTCAATCTACTGAATGTACAATGCTCGCTTTGTGTCAGGTTTCAAGAGCACATTATATAACAAAACACAGTTGTTTTCAGAGCTGCATTGGCAGTTGTTTTGTCAGATTTAAAGGGAATTTGGACTCTTCCTTAAGGATTGAAACAGATAGTTTACCGTTTAGCCTATGATACTAAGGGCATAATTTACTGATTTTCAAACATCAACTCTCGTCTCTTGGCAATTTTTTTTTTTTCAAAAATATTCAGAGTGGGTGTAGAACAAAATCAGAATATCTGTCATTGGGATCGCTACCAGAGACATTCTTATTCTGTGTTTTCTGAATGCCAGTCTGTGCTATTCTAGTAACTTTCTAGGGAAGAATACTGGGTACGGAGCATTTAAACTTTTAAGCTATTCCCAATCAAGAGGAACCCAGTGGGGTAGTTAACCAGCTGCACCTTCATTTTTAATGGATATAAAGAGGTATTTTTTTTTTAACAGCAGTTAAAATTGGAACCTTTATTATCCAAAATAGCAAGTAGGCACGAAACGTTGTTACACCTTATTTTCATACAAAATGAGAAAATTAAGCAAATTTTCGAATACTAAGAGTAAAAATTCCAGGAAACACTTGTCTCTTCAGGATTTTCACCCCTTTGCTGGTGAGGATTATGCTGGAAAGGTCTGGTTCTTTCTACCTTTATTACGCTTTTTTTGTAACGCAATGTAAGCATGCTTTATTCCACATAAATTGAAGTAAAAAATTGGATGGAAATTACTTACTCTTGGAAGTAAGTAGAAACATAAACAAGGTTTCAGTCCACAATGGATATTTGGTATAATGTTTCAGCTCTGATAATTAAAAGTGCGACTTATGCCATTTTGGTCAACAATGAGTTATGTATTCGTTGAGTAAACTCAGCATGAGAAACCGAACGGTGCAGTCACAATCATCCTATATTGTGCCGTTACGAAGATAAAAGAAATGTACGCCAGTTTTGACGGAAGAGTATCTTATGGATAGCCTAATGGCATTTGTCTTCTTTTTTGTCAACAAAAAAGAAGACATACACCAACAACGGATCACATTTTGAATTCGCTCAGAACACTTCTGACAAGAGGATAGGAATTATCTATAGGAAAAAGGAGACTTTCGCCATAAAATGGGAATAATTTTGGGTTTTGTTAGAATATTTGAATTTAATTTGTACCGCTAAAAAGAGCATAAAAGGTTTGTTTAGAATATATCGACGTTGTGCCACCTAAAGGTCGTAACTGACATTTTTTTCAAAAACGAGATGGCAGCAGCTTCCTATCTGTTTTTTTTTTTCATATTCTGTGTCCAGAGTATGTAAATATGAAAGTGAAAGGTCCCAACTAAGAACGTTGAAAAGACGTATGTGAAAACCTTGTCCCACCTAAAGGTCGGAAGTGGTAGTTACGACCTTTAGGAGGATCAGTTTTTGTCGGATCGTGTCAGTTACGTCTATTAGTAAGTTGCGACCTTTCCTTTACTGTCCACAGTTATGCTTGAAAAGGAGTTTTTTCAATAAATTCTGGGCTAGCAGAAAGAAATCCGAGTTAAGAGGTGCTATAGCATTTATTTTATCTTAAATAACCTAACTATGCAAACTCAGTTTTCTACAAGAAAAGGTTGGGTAACACCATTTAATGCCTGACTGGTAACCTCTGTTTTGTCCAATTATTTTGCATTTTATCCAGAAAATATGTGCAAATGCAAGATCAGGAGTACCTACAAATGTTTTCGAATGCGTGTTAGGTAGCCTAGCAAAATCTCTATAGGCTGTGAGCAAAAATACCTTTGATTTTACCCTTGCTAAACTGGAACCTTATCTCTTGCTTAACAAGGTCTACTACCTACAGTAAGGGAGAGCTCCTGCCAGTAGTCTGAGTCAGTATTCAGAAAACTGGGCTGGCTTATGTGTGTACTCACATCAAGTAACAAAGGAAGAAGTGCCTGTCCCCCACTCACTTCATTATGAACAAAAGCCAACCCAGTTTTCGAAACATTGAGACTCTCCCTTAATTTATATTAAGTGAATGGAAGCGAAGTATTAAATTTCCAGCGTTTCTTTTCAAGTTGACCTAAATTTGCCATTCCAGGGATTTTCCATGACTCGCCGAGTGTTATCAACCAAAGACATTTGGACCATCTCGATGACATATCAGATGAAGACCTGTCAGGTGGCAGTGATGGTGATGATGATTGGCGTCCTGAGCTTGAGCCTGAGCCTGAAAGCGATGATTCTAGTCAAGAAGAAGCTATAGAAATATCTGCTAGAGACCCGGATGCTCCTTCTGGATCAGTGGGAAATGAGACAGAAGCAGAGACTATCGCGGAAAGTATACGTATACCCCCTGCAGTACTTGTAACAGAAAATGCATCTTCAAGCCATGGTAGCTGTCCCTTAGTTTTTGACGCTGAAGAACAAGTGATTGAGGTCGTGGTGGTCTCTTCCACTTCAAAAGAAACTAACCTTACAAGGAAGAGGAAGAGGGCTGCAGGGGAAGAATACTCGTCACAGAAAACTAACAAAACTGTGGAAAAACGTCAGTGGAAGAAAATTACGTGCAAATGCAGGTTTTTTTCATGTAGAAGCATAAGCGAGGAAGAAATTCAGAAATCTTTCAGCGATTATTGGGAGCTTGGAAGACTACATGGGAATATGCATACACAAAAACAGTTCATACTGCAGCATGTTGTGAAACGCTCAACTAAGAGAAAGACGGGAGAGACAAATAGGCGAACAAGTACATTCGATTATTTTCTAACAGTCACAGGTGAAAAGAAAAGGGTGTGCAAAGCCTTTTTTCTTGGTGCCCTAGGGCTCGGAGAAAAGTTTGTCAGAAACTGTGTTATGAATACCTCTGGGGCAGGCACTGCTTCTTCAGATAAGAGGGCTGAGACAAGCCCCCAGAACTTCAAAAAAAAAAGGGTAACTCACGAACAAATTGATTTTATCAGAAAGCACATTGAAAGTTTCCCTGCAGTCGATTCCCATTACTGTCGAGCAAATTCAACCAGGCTGTATTTGGATGCGCAACTTAACTTGTCTAAGCTGTACAGACTGTATCTCGAAAAGTGTGTCGAAGAAAGAAGAAGACCAGCATCAAGAAAAGTGTACATTAAAGTGTTCAAAACAATGAACAGATCTTTTCATGTTCCCAAGAAAGATCAGTGTCCAGTTTGCACTAGGTGGAACTTTTTGCTGCCTGCAGAAAGAGAAGGGGAAACAGCAAATTATGATGCACATCTTCTTAGGGCTAAAAGGGCAAGAGAATTGAAAAATGAAGTAAAGGAAAAAATAAATCAGTGTGAAGAAGGCTTTGAGTCAGCAAAGCTTTACAATGTTGACTTGCAGAAAGTGCTTGAGACACCGAAGTCGGAGGCTGGACCAATTTTCTATAAGCGCAAACTGGCCATCTACAATCTAACTGTGTACGACCTCAACTCAAGGGAAGGTATTTGCAATTTGTGGGACCAGACCTATGGCAAGAGGGGTTCAAATGAAACTTGTACAGTTCTGTTCAACCTAATGAAAACAAATGGTGACGTGAGAAAGTTCTATTTTGTGACCGATTGTTGTGGGGGACAGTTTAGGAACCAGTTCATGGTCGCTATGTATGTGTTTTCGATAATGACCCTGCCAAATGTCCAGGAAATAAACCATATTTTTCTAGAATCTGGGCATACGCAGCAAGAGGGAGATACAATGCACGCTTGCATTGAACGGGCTGCCAAGAACGTGCCAGTTTTTACCATCGAGGGTTGGCGGACCATCTGCCTTCTAGCACGGATCAACCCTTTTCCGTACATTGTGAATGTTATTGACGATCATAAGTACTGGTCGGACTTTCGCCAGCTTGGAGAAGATCTGATAAAGAACAAGAAAAAGTTAACCGACCGTACTACTGTTCATTGGAACAAGATCAAGTACATTCGTGTCTGCAAAGACGCTCCCAGCTTGGTTTATTTCAAGTATGATTTTGAATCGAACTTTAAGTCGTTTGATATTAGAATGGGAAGTGGAAACGCCTCTGAGTCCGAACTGCAGCTCAAGAAAGCTTATCCAAAGCGTCTGCCTCTTGCTGCTGCCAAGTACAAGGATTTGCTGGATCTTTGCAAGTCATTAGTTATTCCTCGAATCCATCATGACCTCTATGAAAATCTGCCATATTCCAAAGTGGTGAGAGATGCTCTAGAAGAGCCTGATGTTGAAGACGTGGATCAACAGGTTGTTGACGATGAAGCAGAGTACTGATTTGTGCACATTACAACGTATTTTGATTAAAATTAGATATCCGATTGAGGGTCTTAAGTGACTATAGGCACATATTCTTGTCCCACCTAAAGGTCGTAAATAGCAGTAGCCTATAAAGCGAGGGGGCTAGAGATTTTTTTACAATGGTGCTGTATAAGTTTGCTATTTTCATTGAATGTACGAAAATATTAATAATATCAAGCAAGCTTGCAACTTTGAAGGTTAAAATTTCTGTCTCCTGTAAAATTATAATATTGTCAGTTACGACCTTTAGGTGGCACAACGTCGATATTCCCTTTATCTCCATTAGTCTCACCCTTCAGAGTGACCACAGCCGACAAACTTCTGTTTTTGGCTTTCGTGAAAAGTTACAAAATGGTATATGTTGCACTTTTAGTGATCACAGTCGATTTGTTCTTCTTAGTTTTTGTTTTTCAGCTATAAACACTAAAATCTGGTTGAAAAGTCTCATAAGTACTATCTTTTAAAACTAATTACACCGTTAAAAAACGGTGAATCTCTCGCATTTAGCTTCCAAATGCCATCTCTGGCATTTATGGGATGAAAATATCAGGTCACTCACCTACAGTACAATCTATTCCTTATATTAAAATATACTAGATGCAGATACTTCAATTTAAATTGGCAGTCCTGGAGGAGTATTCTTCTAAACTAGCCAAGATAACAACGAAATTCTTACCTTATATTAGTAACTTAACTCGTTTTAATATTGTTTAGTTGGTTAAAATAATTTTCATTGTTTATTCATTTTTAATGCGTGCAGCTATTGATACATTTATGGGAACTAATTTTCTGCAGTCAATACAAACAAAAAACAGGATTGTCTAAGAAAACTGAATGGAAGAATTATAAAATTTTCAGTGATTTTAACCAAGAAAAGAAAAACGTGAAAATTGAGTTGAAAGGACATTTAATGAGGTAATAATGATAAGAATAAAGAGAGATTTTAGTTTATTTTTCAACAAGTTTAGAAAAAAAAGTTTCAGCAAGATATATTTGAAATGAAACCTAATTTCACACTGTATAATTATGTTCCACTTATTTGGGGAATGCAAACCATTTTCTAGGTAGCATTACTGATTTTCCAAATTTTTATAATAGGATGCCAAAAGACTTCATAAGGATTATAATATGGAGCCAGATTGAAGAGTTGAGATGTTGGGGAGTGTTGTGGCTACTAACTGAAAAAAAAGGAATATAAATATTTTTGCTTGTTATAAATTCGAAATAGACAAAGAATATCGTCAAAAAGACTAACAGATGTTGCTAAAATTAGCGCTGCTCAAATATTTTGATCATGTTTTTGCTTTTAATTCATTTTACTAAAAATTAATGGTGCTCTAATAACTTGGATGCTCTATTCCCAGCTCTTTTATATTTTGACTATGAATCCGAGGTTTTTATTTTGCCTGCTCAAGCCACCTGTAAAACTGTACAATATACCGAGTATTTTTGTAAAACTGTCTGCTAATAAATATTGGTACTTATCGCTTTTTGCTCAGGGTCTCAAAATCATTTGTTATATAGGTTTCAGCAGTTTCTTTCACGTCCTGAACTGTACATTTTGCAGCCTTTCTCAACGCTGGGTATTCTGTCATTCAGAGGCCTTAGCATCTTATCAAACATCCTGAATCTTCTTTTAAATGCTAGTAAACGATGACGTGGTCTCGTTTTTAATAATGTCCTTTGTTTTGAAGGGGTATGAACTATTTTGAGTGAAGTTGTATCAAAATACTTATAATATAAGTTATTATTATAATACTTATCAGCTGGGAGCATGGGTTACTACGAGACATACGGTTTCTTTGAATAAATTGCTTTTCAGCCACAAAAAATTCAAGTAAATGATAAAAAAAGTTTAGTTAGTAAGAGATGACAGATAGGAAAAGCATACGGCAAAATAGTCTCATAGAACGATTAGCATTAAGCTCCAGAATAAATAAGCAAAATGTAATCGATCGCTTTTAGATATCTATAAGCTTGCCGCTTTTTTTGAACGCTATCTATAATTGAATGGCAATAATTTGAAATTTCCTAACACGCGATTACCAAACCAAAGAGAAGATATTTTGTGTGAAAACGACCAAATTAATATTGACTGAATATGCTAGTTATTAATTCGAATGATGTAAAAATTTATAACCTGAGTCATGGCAAATCATTGCCAGAGGTAAGATAATCACAACTGATCAGGCTATGATAAGCTACCATAGGCCTAATAAATCTTCTAGGTTCTATAGGTTGTCAAATTAAAGCTGGTTCATGCTTTTCTTCAGCTATCACATAATTAATTAAATTAAGTTAAGGTTAGGCATAGTTAGTTTAAAGAACAGAAATATAGATGAGAAAAATAGGGGTTTTAATGCTCAGGTTGTTAAAGATGTGGATAGATAGCCTAGACAAATTTGCAATAGGAAAAGAAATCAGTCTTAGACTAGGGTAAGATACCCAGTACTTGGTCAGATAAACTACTCTTTAACAGCTACATAATCTTAAAATTTCTATCATAGCCTAAGCCTACTACCTAAAAATGCATCATTTCATCATTGAATGTGTCAAAATCTTCCTAACAAGTATGCAATTAGCTAGAACATTTTAACTAGTCTATGTTCAACACTCATAATTTTAAATATACTGGAGACTACAGTAGAGACTAATCTTGGCCAAACATTTAAAGCTTGAACCTAATCTTAGAAAATGTTGTCTAATCTTTGACACAGGATCTTAAAGATACAAGAACATATCCTATTCACAGACACGGTCAACCTTGCATAGAGTTACTGTAATCTAACAAAAGTATTGTGAAGTAGCCTAGTAGGCTACTGGGGATCTTACCATGCTGCAATTTTGTATGCATATCAATCTAATTATAACCAATATAGCTTTGGTGATAAAGTGGCCCATAAGTCAACATTGTACTCACATTATGGTAAGACAGCCAACCTCATTGATTTTGTTATTGTAAAACAAAGACTGGCAGGATTAATCAAGATAGTTGGGTATGTAGGAGGATTATGCAGGATTGGTATGTGGGTATGCAGGATTAATCATTAAAATGATTTTAAGAACATAGTTTATGAAGTAATAGATAATGTCTTTGGAAAGAATGTTTAGAACACAGCCTTAAGTTTAGTTGAGAAGAGGTGGCTTGTACAAAAAGTATCTGAGTGATAGATCATGTGAAAATTAGAGGAATATAGAAAGTAAAGAAAGCATCACAATATAAATTTAAGAGATTGAAAGCAGAGGTCATGGATTAAATTTCTGAAGATCTCAAAGATACAGCCAGATGGCATAAAAGTAAAGCATTGTACTGGTGATTAAAAATTAAGAAGGAATAGTCAATCTGGATCTTTCCTGGTTAAAGATAAGAAAAGGGCCACAACTTATGATAAAGAAAAAAGTTGAAGAGAAATAGCCAGAAGTTTTTGAGAATATGCCCAGGTAAAATAAACTTACAGGATATTTATTTGTTAATACCAAAATACAGTAAGCTTTATCAAGCTATTTGCACTAAACATAATAAAAAACAAAGTTATGACAATGCTGACAACATAATACACACATACAAATCTATAAATATAACACACTATGAAAACTTACAGGTCACAAAACAACTCATAGAAAAAACAAAAAATATTCTCAAAATGAATTGTTATAATACCTAGTATGGAAATCCTTAGAGGCAAAACTACTTTATTTTTATCCAAAAATACAGTATGCTATAATCTTGTTGCAACAAATATATCAACAACTACACCAAATGCTAACAAATAATACTATAAAGGATTTAAAAATGATTTACTGTGAAAATTTGTTTCTGCTAGTTCTTTTTGAATGTATTTATGCTGTTTGTTAGAAGTGTTTCAGGTGGAAGGTCATTCCATGGCTTCCAGACCTGGCTGTAAAATGAATGTTGGCTTATTTTCCTTTTTGAAAGTGAAGGGTACATTTATGTGGGTGATAATGGGTCCTGTTGTTGTCATTGAATGTGAAGAACTGGTATGTACTTATATTACCAATGTCTTTGATTATATGGATGTGATAATGATGTCTGTCCTATCCCTTTGGAATTGAAGACTTGGTAATCCTAGCCTGTGCAGTCTATTTTTGTATGGTAAATGTTTCAAAAATGGTACAAACTTAGTTGCTCTTGCTGTATTTTTTCAACCCCTTGCTCTGTCTTTTTTATATGACTTTTTTATACCATACTGACAAAAATATTCAAGTAGATGTTGAAATGTTGATTTATAAATGGCAATGAATATGATATAGAAAAGAATGAAAAAGTTGTTGACACTTAGGAAATAAAGGAATATTTTTTTTTTTGCAAAAAAGAATAAATGAAAGTACTAAAAGAATATCAAAAAATAAATAAATAAAAAGGCCCCAGATATTGATAGGGTGGTTAAATTAGTTTTTTTAATATAGTGGTTTTGGAGTTAAAGATAAATTACCAAAGATTATGAATATAATTTTTGAAAAAGGGAAAGTACCTAGTGATTTTAGAAAAGACCTACATGTCTTACTGCTGGAACCAAATTGGTCTTACCATCAAATACACCAGAAACAGATAATAGGTACTCTAACTAGCAAAAGTTGCAAACCCCTCATTGCAGAAGATGATCATGAGCTAACTGCCAACCGTTGCTTAAAACTCCCCTATATGTCTCATGATTGGTATTGGTCTATTTTTGGTTTCAATGTTTACCTTACTATTGAAGTTGTCAACCCCTTTAAGCTTTCAAACTGATAAATCTCATGAAGGGATTTTTCTACCAAAAAATGGATAAGATATACTTTGACCAGCTCATCAAGAGCTATCAACTGCTGTCAACAAAAAATCTATCTGTCTTAGTTCAGAAGTTGACTATTCTGCCATAGACCAAGTTTCTAATGTCATCACTTAGAAAGGAGCCAAGGATAAACTCTAAATTTTTTTTAAGCAATGAGAGAACTTTTAAAGTTTAAGAGGTAGATCTGATGCCATTTTTCTACTGCAGTCCCAAGTGCAAAAAAACAAATGATAAACTCAGCTGAAATCAAAAACAGAAATGGGTAGAAACAATAGATGGCAGTACTTTTGGTCCCACTTTTTTATTTCTTTAATTTTTTCTATTTGTCACTCAAAGAAGATATATTGGCTGCAGGGCAAGGAAACTGCCGCATATATTTAACACTTATAGGTACTGTTCTTTAGGAAATCGTAGCATGCTTATACCCATCATGAAAATTTAGTTTGCTATATTTCAACATCCTTTACATAAATTGAAGTAAGTTTATGAGACACCCCAAGCTGAAGACCCAGGCTAAAATTCAAAGTTTCAAATTCTTCATTTACACATTGGAGTAAACTAAGATCCAGGGATCTGTATGCCCCTGTTGCTGCTAATCAGTGGTTCTTTCAAAGTTCGCAAATTTAAGAAAAAAGGACAAAAATATGGTCACTATGTTGTATTATCCTGTGTATACTTCTAGCTCCTTGTAGGGTGTTGGAAACTAGCAATTTAAGTCCACTTGGTAATAGTGGTCACTAGGCTGATATGACTAAGAAACTATACTCCAGTGTCTTTTGAAGGCACCATCACACCATAGTAATTTCGGATAGAGTGTGTGGTTGAGCATGGCAAGCAGAATCGGCCCCTTAGAAAACTCTGTAAATATTTATCAGATACTCTTGAGAATACATCCTAGTTGATTGCGTATTCCTGATTGTCCCATTCTTTGTCTTACTACTTTGTGCACTATGTTCTCAGCTGAAGCTATTTAAGTCATTAATAACCCTTTGCCTAAAGAATACATGCATTATTCCTATCTTAACATACTCTTGGGTGTGTAAACATTGACTTTGGTGCTTCATCTAATTAGAGTCTTGTTTTGTGATTGTTTTTTGGGTAGCTGTCATGTTGCTGGATCTCTGATTACCTATCTAACACCAATGCTAGTAATAAATACCAATCTAATATCTAACTACTTATGTGGAAATCTAAATACCAATGATGGCACTTTTAGTGTTGTTTTATAGGGTAAAAGTAGGCCTTTAAGTGCATCAAGTAGGTCTTTGATGTGCTTAGCTGCTCTTTTTTTGACATCTTTTATGACTTGAGTATCAGTTTTCCAGAAGGGACAATCAGTTGAGTATTGGTCTAACTATTGCTTTATAGAGTTGTGTGAAGGCATTAAGTGGTAATTGGTCTGTCAAAGAGACCAAGGCTAGAGTTGGCTTTGGATACACTATTTATCTTTTACTCATTTCTTCTTTTATTTTCTCATTCCTCTGAATGAAATGTATTCTGATAGAATAGCTAATTCTACTTATTTTACAGTGGCTGAGTGATAAGAAAAGAAGAGCATTGATGAAAAAGGATCTTGGTAAGCTTTTTCCTTACTCCAAATTCTCTTTTTTTCCAAGGAGAAGCTATGAAATACAAAAATTTCAATATTTCTTTCATAAAGGCTCAGATGCCAGAAATAAAGGGATAAGACACATAATAAAACACTTTGTGCTTGAGCTTAAAAGCATAATTAAAAGATTCAGAAGGTCGGATGTCTTTTGTGGTTTTGTTTTTCTTTGACCAGTAACCCATTCCTTTTCTTTAGTCAATAATGATTTCAACGAAATAATATAAATATTTTGACATGAAATGTTACAAAGTTGAAATACAACTACCAGATTGATTTTTTGACTGACAAATTCAGACACTTGAACTAGGCTTGTGAGGAGTTTTGGAAACTTCCAGTGCTATGAAACATTAGGTAATATAGAATTTATTTATTCAGGTAGGAAGGGTAAGATACATAAGAAGGGAGTAGGACTTGAGATGCATACAGAAGCATCTAAGTCTTGTCCAGAAGCCATTTATAATAGAATTCTAGTTGCTCGTCTTATGACCAAAAATGTAAGGTATCAGTCATAGAGATTTATGGTCTTGATCTGGACTCAACTGACAGAGTCAACAGTGACTCAGATGGGTTTTACATGTAGTTGAAGGAACCAACGGACAAGCTCTCAGGTAGGCATGTTAGGGGACTTTAATGGACAATAATTTTGAAGTAGAAGATGTCTTAGGATGGAAGTTTTTAAGGAATATACAAGAATAAAAAGGAAGTAAGGGGAGTAGAGGAACTAGCCGAGTGGTTAGCGCGCTAGAATTACAAACCTGTCCACTAATAAGATATTTATTTCGAAAAATCTTTATAATGAGCCCCAAAGGGCCAAATTTGGACTTCAGAGTCAGAAATAAAGTTGCCATTAGGGCAGGGACTAGAGTCCTGGTGTTGCAGATTATCTGGTAAGGGAAGGGGTTCAGTGTTGTGAATCTGTAAGATTAGCCAGAGTTGACCCAGCACTAATTGAGAAGCCAGAAATATCTGGGGAAGGTAAACAGGAAGCGTGTGCGAAGGCACAGGATGGCTGATCCCCAACCCTCCGCTGCACTTCCTGGCTTGAAGGCCATGAAACAGAGATGAGCCCCACCGGTTTGGACTATAGAAGACATTACAGAAATTTGAAATGAAGGCGATGGATAAAATTGCCAAGGATTTGGAAGATTCCATCAAATGGCATAATAGCTAGAAGTTGTATTGAAATGTTAAAAAATTTTGAGAAAATAGTGTTACTGGGACTTGTCCTAGTTAAAGATGGGAACAAGGGAAGAGAGATGGGCAGCACATTTTGAAAATGTGCTAGACCATGAAAAAACATATGAAATGATATGAACAAGAATGTAAAATTCTTTTGACAAGTTAGAAGTGAAGGGAGATGTATTTTGCAGGGAGAAATCAGAGACAGTACTTAACAATAGAAAAATAATGAGCCTCAGGTATCTATAGCATGGTAAAGGGATTTTTGAAATATGATGGTTGTGAAGTTAGAGACAGGTGTACAAAAAGTTCCAAAACTGCCAGTAGCAGAATTCCAAAAAGTGCCGACACTTTAGCAGCACAACTTGTGTTTTGATGGCCTTGCTTTCAGCAAAAAGTATTTATATGTGCAAAATTTACAGAAAAATAACAAATGTAACTTATTATAGCTTGCAATTAGAAATATTAATAGTTTTCTGAGTACCAATTAACAATGTAATCTAATTCAGTGGCAAACCATATACTAGACATAAACATCATACTCCATGCTTAAAAGTAATGCATACCCAACTGCATGCTTGATACTCATTGATCACAATACTGCAATATGAAAAGCACCATTTGATTTTCTGGGAGAACATTATTGATTGGCAGCCTGGCAGTCATATGCATTATGAAGCTGTGACATTAGTTTTGCCCTAATCCCCAAAATAAACAGTGAATCAGTGGGTCTGTTTTAGGCTACTAATCTTCCATGTTTCTGCCTATTCATTACCTGCTTTAACTGTATGTACACCTTGATAGCTACTAGCCTTTTCAAGATTCTTTCAACTGATGAATAAACAGTTGTGAGAGAATTTGTCTATTTGTGTGAGATTTGGAAAAATATTCATTTTCAGTTGAAGAGAAGTGGAGCAAGTAAAAACTTGTTCACAAGGATAAAGAATAACAGCGACTTAAAAGCAAATTTTCACATAATAACATTGAAACTCACTGAGCTTTTAGTTTGAATAAGTTTTAAAAGCAGCAGCATGAGAAGAGATACATACATCTCATGAGAAGAGATATTTTGGAAGAGATACATTGCCTGTTAAAAAATTAATATCAAAACGAAAACAGCTATTTTTTGCTTTGTAGTTGCTCTATTTTAGAGTTCCGGTTCCTATTGAGTGAATCTACTTACAGTTCAATACTACGAAATGTGTGATCAATCTTCAAACACAGGTATCTGGTAGCAGAGTAAGAAATAAAGGCTATCCATTTGTTAAAAAAAAATTAGACTGAAAATAATATAAAACTTTATAAGAAAACAATCTGGAAATAATAACCGATTTTTTTCTTTTCGGCTATATTCTACGATTTTTGATTATGTTTTTGGGTTGCATCTGTTTTAATTGACTATTTTCCAAATTCGAAACTATCTGCATAGGTACCCTTTATGCGATTCCCTCTCTGCATAAGTACCATGATGTCCTTTTTTCATTTTAGAATAATCTTTCAATCTAGCTCTCTTATATTGTCAGACCTTTGAAAACTAAATAGAATAGTAAAAGAGAAAGTAGTTTAAATTTACGCTCCAGCTGTCTAAAATAACCCTCTTAGCTTTGATGCTCAGAATTACACTGAACGTAAACGTATTCCAATGGAATGCTTTACCACGAATCACAAGAGAATCTCTGACGAAATGGTATGGTCTTATAAACTGTATGCTTTTACTAGCATGGGAAGAAAGGTCAGTAATTCAATAATCTATGTCTGGCTTTTGATGTGTAGTAAATAATTGAGACAAAAACTTTGGAAAGTATTGAAAAAAATATCTCAAGTTAAGTGAAAATGAAAGGTTACTATGGGGGGGGGGACTATTCCTAGTGATAAATCACTGGAGGTGCCAACCCTGAACGAAAGGGGATTTGGGGGACCGGATCTTTTTTGAGAATACAGATTTTTGGGGAAATCCCCATAAATTCAGGGATAGTGGAAGCAATGGTATTTTCAGACAAAATCTGCCAACAATTTTTACTAGGCCATAAAAACTGTCAAGTAGTATTGCTACTATGCTACCTCTTTTTTGCATGGCGGAACATAACTTGTGATTTGACAGCTTTTCTTTGAGCAAAAATTGTTTTTATGTGTAAAAATGGTATTCAGACAAAATCTGCAAACAAATTTGAAAAATACCAAGTAGCATAGCTCTTTTGCTACCCCACTTTTTTGCATGGCGCAAAAAAGTGGCGCCACTTTAATCAAAGATTACCGATATGGTTTTTAAGCAGAGGAAGCATTTAATTTGATTTAGGTAAACCATAGTAAAACTCCTTTATGAGAAATTCCTTCGAAACATCTGAATTTAAGATGCCAGGTGATACGGAAAGTGCCTGGTTCTGCTGCAAGTACAATTAAAAAAGTTTATAAGAAAGGTGAGAAGAGTGAGTGGTGTAATTACATAGACATTAGCTTGATAATAGCCTAGTTGTAAAAATTTATAATAGCCTAGTTGTACCTCATCTCCTTTCTCTTTGTCCATTTTGGCAGTCTCTTAGTGAATCTGAGAAACTGTCTGTTCGTAGAATATTTTTTCATTATGCTAAATTCCTTCTCAGTTACTCTTCAACAGAAATTACTCCGTATATGAAATGGTTTGTCCCCTCCGCAATCCCTCGCTCTTTACGCTAAAGTTTTTAATTGTTTTAAAAATTAGAATTGTGGCAAAGAGTCAAACTTTAGCGTAAAGAGCGAGGGACTGCGGAGGGGACAACCCATTTCATATACGGAGTAATTTCTGTTCGTTTTAAGTTTTAATGTCGCTCCTTACTTTCAGTTAAAAAAACTAGTTTTTTTTTATTTAATTTCTGAACGTTTTTGAATTAATGCATGTTTGATTTTGGCTCTCCGCACATAAATTATTGAAATGAAATTAGTATATTAATTTTTTTTTGGCTAAATGGCTTTCTCTTAGTTTTAATAAGACGATTTTGAGAAATAAGGGGTGGGGAAGGAGGCCTAACTGCCCTCCAATTTTTGGTTACTTAAAAAGGCTACTAGAACTTTTAATTTTCAACGAACGTTTTTATTAGTAAAAAATATACGTAACTTAAGAATTAACTTACGTAACAAACTTTTATATTCTTATATTTTTATTATCTGTACGAGGGGGTTTGTACCCTCGTTAATACCTCGCTCTCTACACTAAATCGTAAGTTTTGTCCCAATTCTTTAAGAATGACCCCTGAATCAAAAAGGCCGTAGAATAAATAGTTGAAATTACTAAAAATATTTTAGCATAAAGAGCGAGGTATTTATCTCCTCCTAAATACCTCGCTCTTTATGCTAAAGTATTTTTAGAACCCCTCATATGCGTAATAATCTCTGTTCGTTTTAAATGTCAATGCTATTCCTTACTTTCATTTGAAAAAGCTTTTCATGTTTATTTTTTCATCGTTTTTTTTTAGTAACGCTAGAAAATCCTGCGCCCTTTTCATTGAATTTTTCTTCCCCCATGATATGTTCCTCAAAGGAAAGATCCTCCCACAAAGCCCTCTCCCATCAACCCCACCCCCAAACCAAAAAATCCTCATGAAAACGTCTGTACACTTCCCAATAACCATTACTATATGTAAACACTGGTCAAAGTTTGTAACTTGCAGCCCCTCCCCCAGGGATTGTGGGGGAGTTAGTCATTCTCAAAGACATAGTTATTATGGTTTTCGACTATTGCGGAACAAAATGGCTATCTTAAAATTTTAATCTGTTGACTTTTGGAAAAAAATTAGCGTGGGAGGGGGCCTAATTGCCCTCCAATTTTTTTTTCACTTAAAAAGGGCACTAGAACTTTTCATTTCCGTAAGAATGAGCCCTCTTGCGACACTCTAAGACCACCTGGTCGATAAGATGACCCCTGGAAAAAAAAAAAAAACAACAACAAACAAACAAATAAACACGCACCCGTGATTTGTCTTCTGGCAAAAAATATGAAATTCCACATTTTTTTAGATATGAGCTTGAAATTTTTGCTATAGAGTTCTCTGATATGCCGAATGCGATAGTGTGATTTTCGTTAAGATTCTATGACTTTTAGGGGATGTTTCCCCCTTTTTTCCAAAATAGGGCAAATTTTCTCAGGCTCGGAACTTTTGATGACAAAGACTAAATTAATTGAAACTTATATACTTAGAATCAGCGTAAAAATTCGATTCTTTTAAAGCATCTTTTAGCATCAAAATTCCGTTTTTTAGAGTTCCGTTTACTATTGAGCCGGGTCGCCCCTTACTACAGTTCTTTACCACTAACTGTTTGAAAAGAAAATAATTCGGTATTTCGGGGCTTCTGACATTATTACTCCTTTGCGGAAGTTAGGCTCAAAATTGGAAAAGGATTATATTTTTTCTCTGGGCCCCTTCCACCTCTTAGTTCGTTTATTTTCCCGTTAGTTTTCACCTGTTTTCGCTTTATAGTTGTGTTATCTCTTAGCAGTTCTTTTGTTAGTTGAGTTATGGTTGTGGTATATATGTTTTATCGCTCGTATAGTTGTGTCATTTTCAAATTATTCTCCACAATAGAGAGGCTCCGAACACCCAGATCCTCCCACATAGCCCCCTCCCTCAACCCTACCCCCAAAACCAAAAAATCCCCCTGAAAACGTCTGTACACTTCCCAATAACCATTATTATATGTAAACACTGGTTGAAGTTTGTAACTTGCAGCCCCTCCCCCAGGGACTGTGGGGGAGTAAGTCATCCCCAAATACATAGTTATTATGATTTTCGACTATGCTGAACAAAATGGCTGTCTCAAAATTTTGATCCGTTGACTTTGGGAAAAAAATGAGCGTGGGAGGGGGCCTAGATGCCCTCCAATTTTTTTGGTCACTTAAAAAGGGCAATAGAACTTCTCATTTCCGTTAGAACGAGCCCTCTTGCGACATTCTAGGACCACTTGGTCGATACGATGACCCCTGGGAAAAAAAAACAACAAATAAATAAACACGCACCCGTGATTTGTCTTCTGGCAAAAAATGCAAAATTCCACATTTTTGTAGATAGGAGCTTGAAACTTCTACAGTAGGGTTCTCTGATACGCTGAATCTGATGGTGTCATTTTCGTTAAGATCCTACGACTTTTAGGGGGTGTTTCCCCCTATTTTCCTAAGTAAGGTAAATTTTCTCAGGCTCATAACTTTTGATGGCTAAGACTAAACTTGATGAAACTTATTTAAAATCAGCATTAAAATGCGATTCTTTTGATGTAGCTATTGATATCAAAATTCAATTTTTTAGAGTTTTGGTTACTATTGAGCTGGATCGCTCCTTACTACAGTTCGTTACCACGAACTGTTTGAAAAACTAAAATGAGACTAAGACTTCAAATATTGAAACCTTAGACCTAGGGCCTCAATCAAGGAAACTAAAACCTGAAGTAAAACAAAATTAAATTTAATAGAAAAAATTGACTATACTTAAAAATTTTGGCCCATCACAGAAAAAATCAAAACACACAAAATCATGTAAATATCGCGCACAATCGAATACCTCCTAAAACTGAAAGTTAAACGCAAAGCACACAATTCAAACCCTAGAGACGAAACTTTAAATACTAGTACAACATTAAATCTAAATACAAAACTAAACCGAAATACAAAAAAATGTGAATGCAAAAACACAAATCTAACAAATGAACACACACGTAGAAGCAAAAACCACCAATACCAAAACTAAAAACGAAATTTGATGTGAAACCATAAGCCCACAAACAATAGTTTAAACATCATACATGAACTCGGACCTCACATAAAAAGCATAAAACTCAAACCCAATACATTGAAAATTTTGATCCCTTAAATATAAACTAAAAACCTAGAGAAAACAGCTGAAACAACATAAACAGACTAGAGCCCAACAAAAGAAATGTTCAATCCAATATATTATTAAATGAAAATAACAAGTTTTTTCAAATCAAAATAAGGAGCAACATTAATGCTTAAAACTATCAGAAATTTTTACATATATGAGGGAGGTTGCTCCTCCTGAAAACCTAATTCTTGATTCGAATATTTTCGAGTACTTAAAAAAAACTTTTTATTATTCTAATTAAAAAAAAAAAACAGTGTTTTGGAGAACAAACAGTTCTTAAAGAATTGGGACAGAATCCTCAACGCCCTACTCTTTACGCTTAAGTTTTTAATTGTCTTATAAAGTAGAGTTGTTTGAAAGAGTCAAACTTTGGCGTAAAGAGTGGGGCGTTGAGGAGAGGACAGCCCCTTTCATAAACGGAATAATTTATTTTCGTTTAAGTTCTAATTTCGCTCATTACTTTCAGTTAGAAAAACTTGTTGTTTTTTTTTAATTACTGAGAAAAGTATGCATGTATGGACTACAATAAGACAAAGGGTATTCAGTTGAGCCTTTCAGAGAATGTTCAGAAGAGTGCTGAACCAAATCAAAACACGTTTATATATAAGGATTGTCAAAAGGGTACAAAACAGGAATAACTGTCAATATTAATCTGGAAAATTCAGTAAATGATAAAGAAGATGATCGAAAAGTCACTATTTTCAGGCTATCGATATTATTACAACTACCACCACCACTATTACTACCCTACTCAATTTACAGTATTAAGGGGAATTTGAACTAAATCAACAGACGCTATGTGCATGCACATTGTAAAAATAGCATATCTTAAGAATTGATTCGGGTATTAAGTTGAAACTTTCAGAGAATAGGTAAAAGCGGAAGATCATCATACCAAAAGGAAATATGTGCACGCTACTGCTAATGCTACTGTTACTGCTACATTTACTGTTGCTGCCACTACTTCAATTGCAACTACTTGTAGGGCTACGAGCATTGAGATGAAAATTTCAAGAAGTATATGAACATGCAAGTTATCAAAAGGACATATCAGCAATGTCATAGCAATGGCTAATTGTATTAAATTCAAACTTCCAGGACTTGATGGGAGGGATTTTCAATTGACCAATTGGTTAATACTACTGCTGCTAGTAGTACTGCCGCTATTATATTTTATTACTGGTAGTAGCCAGATGAAAGTTACGTGTCAGAAGAAAGATCATGGATGTATTATAACTGGTAATACTGGTATTATCACTACTACTACTGTGACTAGTAGTACAACTATTCCTAAGGGCATGAAGGTGAAACTTTAATGAAATTTTGAAGGGGGGATATGAACTGAATCATAACACGCCCTCTGTTTGCAGGCTGTCAAAAGGACGCAGCAGCAATATCTTAGGAAAAGTTTGGTGAGTGAAGTTGAAACTAACTTGTTGTGAGGTAAGTTGAACTAACCAACAGAAAATATGTGCACCCTAAAGCTGCTACTTCTAATCATACTACTGCTATTGTTACTATTATTACTACTTCTATTACTACTGATGCCACTAAAGCTTAGGCTACAATCAATTTTAAAACTACTACTACTACTACTCCCATAGACATATTAAGGGAAAAAATCGGGATAATTAAAAACTGCATGGAACCAAATCAAAACACACTATGATCACACAGGTACCTGCAGGCTTAAAAGTTAAATCTTATTGGCTCAAATTCATTGAATCCAAAAAAAAATTTAAAATAGAACTGAAAATTACTTAAAATAAATACTAGAAATTTAAAACGTACCTTAATTAAAAAGTATAAGCCCACACAAAATAGTTGAAACATCACATATGAACTCAAACCTCAGGCACAAAAACACAAATACTAATCAAAAAACCAAAACCCAATATAATTCAAAACTTTTACTCCTGAATTATGAACTAAAACCCGAAAGAAAACAGTTTAAACAACATAGACAGACTGAAAACCGAAAAAAGGAATCATCTAAGAAGCTGGTTAATTCCCCCTAAAAAAATAGAGGCTAGAAGGCTGGCTGAAGGCCCCTACTTCTGTCCTAGGTGTGGATTAGGGATTAAACATAGGGAATGACACTCAAGGGGACAGTTTGTTTTCGCTCTTAGGAATTGAATTTTATCATGGTCGGTGTTTTTCGGTCAATATTTGGAACTTGTTAATAAAAATTAATTTTTTTTTTTTAGTTCGCATTTTTTCCCTCGAGTTTTGTTTGTAGGCTGTATTATGTGCTGCTAAAGGCTAAAGGGTTTTTGATATACATCGTATCTATAAAACAATATAAAAACGTATTTAACAAAATATCTAAACAAAAAATTAAAATTAAATGCAATTGGCCAAACTTCATTGAATCCTAATATTTTACACATTAAAACTAAACATTACTAGAAATTAAATACTAAATATTAAAAACAAACCTTAAACTATGCTTAATTAACAAAAGCTTACTTAATTATAAACTAAAAACCGAGAGAATACAGCTTAAGCAAGAGAAATAGACTAGAACACTACAAAAGGAATGTATAAAAAAACTAAACAAAAGACTTGAAAATGAAATCCCACGGACCAAAATTTATTGTTTTAAGCTTAAACTTCCGTCTGGTATGCGAAAGTCAAACAACAAACACAATGAATTGTACTCCACATGTAAAAAGTACCTAAACAAATTTAAACTCGAACACTATAAAGTTTATGAGCACTATATATATATATATATATATATATATATATATATATATATATTAAATTATTTTTAATTAAATTATATATATATAAATTAAATTATATATATATTTTAAATATTATTAAATTATATATTTAATAAATTATTTTAAATTAATGAGTTTTTTAAATTAGGTTATATATATATATATATATATATATATATATATATATATATATATATATATATATATATATATATATATAACCTAATTTAAAAAACTCAAACTCAATCCAATTCAAAACTTGACATCCAATGATATCTTAAATTTAAACTGAAACCCAAGAGAAAACAGAAAAAAATGCCAAAAAAAGACTAGAACTCTCAAAAAAAAAGAATATTCAATCTAATATACATAAATCTAAACAAAAAATTTAAACCTTTGATCCAACATTTAATGCCACAGACGAAAAACTCCGTCCCGTATACACAAAAAGTCCAACACCTACCACAAAAATTGTAATCTAAATTTGAAAGATACCTAAACAAATAACTTAAATATGCTATAGTAGTATTAATAATTGGTATTTATAATTAATAATGAAAAATTATAATTAATCATTAATAATTAGTATTAATAATTAGATCCGACCCCCTATTTTCCTATCACTAGCCGTGCATGTGTATATACGAAAAATTAAACACTTCCCAAGAAAATTTTGACTTCGTATATAGTAACTACATACTTAACAAAACTTAAAATCCAAAATCATAATCCCCAAACCCCAATTAAGGAATAAAACCGGATGAACAAGAAATATTTTAATATGACTACAAACATTTTAATCTAAGCACAAAGCCTTTACTTCAAAATAAATCTCAAAACAAACATACAAAATAAAACCTTTCTAGTATAGAAATTGATATGCTAAATACAATTTAGACACTATTAAATAAAAAAAACTAATTTTTTTAGCTGAAAGTAAGGAGCGACATTAAAACTTAAAACGAACAGAAATTACTCCGTATATAAAATGGTTTGTCCCCTCCGCAATGCCTCGCTCTTTACGCTAAAGCTTTTAATTGTTTTAAAAAGCAGAATTGTGGCAAAGAGTCAAGTTTTTAATTGTTTTAAAAAGTAGAATTGTGACAAAGAATCAAACTTTAGCGTAAAGAGCGAGGGATTGCGGAGGGGACAAACCATTTTATATACGGAGTAATTTCTGTTCGTTTTAAGTTTTAATGTCGCTCCTTACTTTCAGCTAAAAAAATTAGATTTTTTTTATTTAATTTCTGAACGTTTTTGAATTAATGCATGTTTGGTTTTGACTCTCCGCACATAAATTATTAAAATGAAATTTGTACATTAATTCTTTTTTTGGCTAAATGGCTTTCTCTTAGTTTTGATCAGACGATTTTGAGAAATAAGGGGTGGAGAAGGAGGCCTAGTTGTCCTCCAATTTTCTGGTTGCTTAAAAAAGCAACTAGAACTTTTAATTTTTAACGAACGTTTTTATTAGTAAAAATTATAGGTAACTTATAAATTAGCAACTTACGTAACGAACTTTCATAATCTTATATTTTTATTATGTATACAAGGGGGTTTGTATCCTCGTTAATACCTCGCTCTTTACACGAAATCTTAAGTTTTGTCCCAATTCTTTAAGAATGACCCCTGAATCAGAAAGGCCGTAGAATAAATAGTTGAAATTACTAAAAATACTTTAGCATAAAGAGCGAGGTATTTATCTCCTCCTAAATACCTCGCTCTTTATGCTAAAGTATTTTTAGAACCCCTCATATGCGTTATAATCTCTGTTCGTTTTAAGTTTCAATGCTACTCCTTCCTTTCATTTGAAAAAACGTTTTCATGTTTATTTTTCATTGTTTTCTTATAGTAATGCTAGAAAATCATGCGCCCTTTTCCTTGAATTTTTCTTCCCCCATGACAGATTCCTCCAAGGAAAGATCCTCCAACATAGCCCCCTCCCCTCAGCCCCACCCCCAAACAAAATAAAATCCCCCTGAAAACGTCTGTACACTTCCCAATAACCATTACTATATGTAAACACTGGTCAAAGTTTGTAACTTGCAGCCCCCTCCCCCAGGGATTGAGGGGGAGTAAATCATCCCCAAATACATAGTTATTATGGTTTTCGACTATGCTGAACAAAATGGCTATCTTAAAATTTTGATCCGTTGACATTGGAAAAAAATGAGCGTGGGAGGGGGCCTAGATGCCCTCCAATTTTTTTGGTCACTTAAAAAGGGCACTAGAACTTTTCATTTCCGTTAGAATAAGCCCTCTTGTGACATTCTAGGACCAATTGGTCGATACGATGACCCCTGGGAAAAAAAAACAAAAACAAATAAACACGCACCCGTGATTTGTCTTCTGGCAAAAAATACAAAATTCCACATTTTTGTAGATGGGAGCTTGAAACTTCTACAGTAGGTATATATATATATATATATATATATATATATATATATATATATATATATATATATATATATATATATATATATATATATATATATATATATATATATATATATATATATCATGAAAAGAGAAATCCCCAATGCAACAGTACAAACACATTAAAAAAAGAAAAAAAGAAAAAAAGAAAAAAAAAGAGAGAGACAGAAGGAGAAAAGGAAGACTGTTTTCCTAAATTAATGATTACTATTGAGGCCTTAACCCTACTCATCCATACAATCACATAGGTCAAACAGCATAGCCATACACAATCAACCATATTATTGAATTGATCAAGATGAGATTCCCTGGCTTTGTGTTTAGGTGTTCCATAATGGTTTCACTAAAACATTTTAGCGGGTAACATACATGACACGGACTGTCCAACATATAGGTGTCACACGATACAAAAGATCTTAGAACAGAGGTTACCAACCAATTTTGGGTCATGCCCCACCTGGACATATCCAAAATCCCGATGCTTCCCTCATGATATTTAAATTTTGTTATTCAAAACTTTACTTATATTTACCGGAAGGAAGCTTAAAAGGCCATTAAATTGGTATTTTTTGTGTCGTCCTCTAGGCATATTTTATACCAACGAAGAATATTGTCTGAATACAGCACCTTTTATAGAATGTATAACATCAGTGCAATACTATCATCTATCGTTTTTGCTCTCTAAATCCATATGACTGTGACATGATTCACATCACAATTTTCTTTTTCAAAATTAAGGCTCTAAAGTATAGGCAGCCGAAGGGTGTACGTCCTGCCCGTGACTCGCCAAAATATTGCCATGCCCTATCAGTGGGACCTACACCCCACGTTGGGAATCACGGGTTTTTAAGTCAGCCGAAGGGTGCATATCCTGCCTGTGATTCACCAAAATATTGCCATTTCCTATCAGTGGGGCCTGCACCCCACGTTGGGATTCACGGGCTTATAATGATCAAATAATATGTATTGCAGATGTGAGAAGACGTATAGAATTGATTCAGGATTTTGATATGCCTGCTGTCAGCGATTGTATACAAATGTCTCCTGATGGACAATATATCTTGGTTACTGGTGTCTATAAACCACGTGTAAGATGTTTTGAAGTAAAAAATCTATCAATGAAGTTTGAGAGATGCTTTGATTCAGAAGTAACGAAATTTCAGATTATTTCCGACGATTATAGTAAGGTTAGTCGCGATACCTTTTTTGTAGCTTCTTATTTTCATATTTATCTTTCAGATCAGACCCAGAATTAACTAGAAGAATTCATTGTGTGAGACATAATTTTTAGTTTTTGGAAAATTCAGATATTGAACAGTGAAATTTGAGTTTCCTGTTTTTACTGAATGAAAAATTCTTTTGGTATTAATTTACATTGAAGAAAAAAATAAATATAGATAGAAAGTAATGTGGATTAGATAGAAAGTAAAGATATATTAGAATATATCTATCTAGATATAGATGCAAAGCTGTACTTAAATTTTTATTTATATACCATCGATGAAAATAGTGCAGTGGTGTTAAACTACAATAAAAAAACCCAGCTAAAAAGCAAAAAAAAAAGCACAAAAAGTCTAAATAAAGATCCTTTAAGTTTCTTTTCACACTTCCAAGACAGGATATTTGATTGTCAGATGAACTCCTTCAATGAAGTGAAAATACAATATGCAGGACAAATCTAACTCGCCATTTGGTTTCTCAATAAAAGTCAAATTAAATCTGAGAACCATAGGCCTTCTAAGAACTATCCCTAGTTCTGCCCTAGGATGAATGATAGACTATAATTAAGAAGTGAAAAAAAAAATCATTTTTATACAACTCTGGAAAGGCTATGTTAGCTTTGCCTGTAACAGAGATCTTTGCTTTAGTCTAATTAGTTCTAGCCCTCTAGTCTTTCGTCATTTCCACTAAGTTGATAAATTCAAAAATAAACGGATTAAGAACTAGGGTAGATAGACAGGGGTTAAGAGCAGTTCAAATAGTCTATCGGTTCTATGAAGAGCCTTCGGGTCGTTGCTTCGTCGAAGTTTAGCTAGCACTGACAAAAAATATTATTCCTAAGGAGTTCGTTATTAAAACGATGGCTTTTTCGGCAGCTAACCTGGTATTGTTTTCCGATAAAGCGTAGAATTATTTTTTTGTATTGTTTTATTTTCCTTTTTGACTTTGTGACATGAATATTTATTAATTTGTTGTATACAGTATGTTGTGTGTATTCAGTAGTTGCTGGTTTTTCTCGCACTATTGATATGCTTGTCACTGTCTTATAAACGTTCTCATTTGTTGGATTTGTTATATTTTCCTGTATTAGCTTAAAACAGTTTTCCCCAAGATAAACTTTTCTACGAAAAATAAAGAGCTCCGTTAAACCAAAAATGACCAGAAATAAAGTCAAATAATCTTCAAAGCGTAAAACTACCGCAAATTACCATCAAATAAATGAAACCCAAATAAATTACCATCAAATAAATGAAACATACAAAGACAACACTGCCTATTTATCATACAAGAACAGAAGTATGTACAAAGCAGGGTCTTTCCCAGGGTTAGTACTGCATGGGACAAAATTAATTATGACGCCCCCTCGCGACTTACACGTAAATAAAAAAGCCACAGAAGCCCCAGCCACAGCCTCTTCCCTCCCCACGGTGCCTAGGGTAGCTTGACTCAATCGCCCCTCCCCCCTTCGAATGGCCCTGGTACAAATAAGCCTCTTTTAAGATTTGGACTTATTACCGCCCTAAAAAAAAGCCATAGCAATGTCTCGCAACTGAAAACATGCTCAACCAAAACCCTATATCGAAAGCCTATCCTTATATGCAGTGACTGACGGTGGACATTTGGCAAATTTACTTTCCAAAAATGGATAGCAAAAGTGTTTTTATGGCACTTGGTATTAACCAAGTGACATATGGCAATCGCAAATTCTGTCGGTCCCGGTTTTGCTACTTTAGGCACTTCCAGGTAAGCTAGAACGATGAAATTTGGCAGGCGTTTCAGGGACCGGACCAGATTAAATTAGAAATAGTCGTTTTCCCGATTTGACCATCTGGGGGGGGGGGAGTGGAGGGCCCGTTAATTCGGAAAAAATTGAAAAATTGAATTGTTTTTAACTTACGAACGATTCATCAAATCTCAATGAAATTTGATGTTTGGAAGGATGTCGTGTCTCAGAGCTGTTATTTTAAATCCCGACCGGATCTGGTGACATTGGGGGGAGTTGGGAGGGGGAACCTAAAACTTGGAAAACACTTAGAGTGGAGGGATCGGGATGAAACTTGCTGTGAAAAATAAGTACAAGTCCTAGATACATAATTGACATAACCGGAACGGGTCCGCTCTCTTTGGGGTAGTTGGGGGGGGGGGTTAATTCTGAAAAATTAGAAAAAATGAGCCATTTTTAACTTACGAACGGGTGATCGGATCTCAATGAAATTTGATATTTTAGAAGGATATCGTGTCTCAGAGCTCTTATTTTAAATCCCGAACAGATTTGGTGACATTGGGGGGGGGGGAGTTGGGAAGGGGAAACCTAAAACTTGGAAAACACTTTGAGTGGAGGAATCGGGATGAAACTTGGTGGGAAAAATAAGTACAATTCCTAGATACGTGATTGACATAACCGGAACGGATCCGCTCTCTTTGGGGTAGTTGGAGGGGGGGGGGTCAATTCTGAAAAATTAGAAAAAATGAGGTATTTTTAACTTACGAACGGGTAATCGGATCTCAATGAAATTTGATATTTAGACGGATATCGTGTCTCAGAGCTCTTATCTTAAATCCCGAACAGATCTGTTGACATTGGGGGGAGTTGGGAGGGGGAAACCTAAAACTTGGAAAACACTTAGAGTGGAGGGATCGGGATGAAACTTGGAGGGAAAAATAAGCACAAGTCCTAGATACATGATTGACATAATCGGAACGGATCCGCTCTCTTTGGGGTGGTTTGGGGGGGGGGGGTTAATTCCGGAAAATTAGAAAAAAATGAGGTATTTTTAACTTACGAACGGGTGATCGGATCTCAATGAAATTTGATATTTATAAGGATATCTTGTCTCAGAGTTCTTGTTTGAAATCCCAAACAGATCTGGTGACATTGGGGGAGAGTTGGGAGGGGGAAACCTAAAACTTGGAAAACACTGAGAGTGAGGGATCGGGATGAAACTTGGTGGGAAAAATAAGCACAAGTTATAGATACATGATTGACATAACCGGAACGGTTAATACTGAAAAATAAAAAAATGAGGTATTTTTAACTTACGAACGGGTTGTCGGATCTTAATGAAATTTGATATTTAGAAGGATATCGTGTCTTAAAGCTCTTTTTTAAGTCCCGACCGGATCTGGTGACATTGGGGGGAGTTTGGGGTGAGGGAACCTAAAATCATGGAAAACGCTTAGATTGGAGGGATCGGGATGAAACTTGGTGGGAAAAATAAGCAGAAGTCTTAGATACTTTATTTACATAATTGGAATGGATCCGCTCTATTGGGGGAGGGGGAGTTAATTCTGAAAAATTAGAAAAAAAATGACATATTTTTAACTTACGAAGGAGTGATCGGATCTTCATGAGACATCAAATTTAGAAGGACCTCGTGACTCAGATCTCTTATTTTAAATCTCAACTGGATCCAGCGTAATTGGGGGGGGGGGGAGTTGAGAGGAACCAGAAATCTTAGAAAATACTTAAAGCGGTGAGATCAGGATGAAACTGGACGGGAAGAATAAAAACCTGTCTAAGACACGTGACTGACATAATCGGACCAGATTTGCTCTCTTTGGTGGAGTTGGGGGGGGGGGGTAATTTTGAAAATTGAGGTATTTGTAACTTACGTAAGGGTGACCAGATCTTAATGAAATTTGATATTTAGAAGGGTCTTGCGCTTTAAAGCTCTAATTTTAAATTCAGACCAGATCCTGTGACATTTGGGGAGTTGGAGGGGAAAACCGGAATTCTTGGAAAACGTGAAAATTGGGGTATTTTTATTTTACGAATAGGTGATCGTGTCTTAATTAAATTTGATATTTAGAAGGAATTCATGTCTCGGAGCTCTTATTTCAAATCCCGACCAGATCTTTTTATATTGGGGGGAGTTGGAGGGGGGAATCTTGGAAAACACTTGGAGTGGAGGAATCGGGATAAAGCTTGGTGGATAGAATAAGCAAATGTCCTTGATACGTGATTGACGGAACCGTACTGGATTCGGGGGTGGGAGTTGGGGGTAGGGGTTCCGTGATTTTGCGAGTTTGGTGCTTCTGGACGTGCTAGGACGATGAAAATTGGTAGGCGTGTCAGGGAGCTGCACAAATTGACTTGATAAAGTCGTTTTCCCAGATTAGACCATCTGGGGGGCTAAAGGGAGAGGGAAAATTAGAAAAAAATAGGTATTTACAACATACGAGTGGGTGATCGGATCTTAATGAATTTTGATATTTAGGAGGACATCGTGACTCAGAGCTTTATTTTAAATCCTGACCGGCATTAAGCCTCTTATTTTCCTTTTAAACAATCTATTGATTCATAGAATTTTGCTAGAGCTCATACCATATGATCTCTTGGCTCTTAGCTTTTCTTGCCTCGTCACAAGTGCCATATGAGCTCTTAGCTCTTGTTTTTTTTATTGATCTTTTTACTAATATAGAATTGAGTTTCAAGCTAAAAAATTCCAAAAATAAAGGGTTAAAAAAAGTAAATATAAAACTAAAACATTACTGTAGGTTGGGAAACCTAATTTTATAATATAATTTTCACACTGCTTTAGGTATGTGTTTTCTTCAAGTAGCTGTCTTATTGTTCTTAGCACTATTTTCTTTATTCATAATTTCCTCTCTTTTGTTTCTCTTACTATCTTTTATTATTCACATGGGCCTGTTTTGTCCTTCTTCTTTAAAGAACCTCTCAAAATTTCCACTGTCTAGGTAAATCTCTTATTCTCAAATTAATAGAAATTTTGATTCGTTTGGACTTAGTATTTTGGGTGAGTCATAAACCTTCAAAATAACACGGAATTTAAAACACCTACCCTGCTATGTGTGTACACTTGTATAGCGTCGAAACAATTCTTTTTTGTCTTTTTTTTAATATATTTATAATTTTGTTAATGTCAAAATAAATAAATAAAAATACAAAAATCAATGATCTATGTTTCGTACTTTGTTTTAATTTTCTTATATTTTTTTTCAGGTGGTTTTCTTACAATGTGATAGATACGTCGAATTTCATGCTCAGTTTGGTAGATACTATCGTCTTCGGATACCCAAATTCGGGAGAGATCTGAAATATCACTATCCTTCTTGTGATCTATTTGTCGTTGGATCTGGGTAAGTTTTGATCTTGTCAGTTCATATCTTAGTACTAAATAGCTTTGTATTCAATCATAGCTGAATCTTGACAGAAGAAGAAGAATTCTCTCAAAGACAAACGACTAAGTGACGTTGTCTTATTAATCATAACTGTTTTGTCTGATTGCAAGAAAAATTCATTGAGACTTTGTGGAAAATTTTTCGAAAGAAAAAAACTCCATGGATTATTTACTGAAAAGAAAGCCAATTGCAAATTTTTACCAAATTTTAACCAAAATTAATCTTTTATCATAATGAGGAAGAGTTATCACAATGTGGAAGAGTGGGGATGAGGGTTTGCTTTATGATCTGAGTTCAATGTACTTGTGGTAACGGTCTGAAATAAGATATATACAGTAGTTTTGGTTATCGCAGTACAGTGGCTCGTTCACATTCGGAGGGCGTGAGTTGAATCTGCTTTGCGGTAACCACTACAATTTCTGTCCATGGGTAGAACCGGTTATTTTTGTAGTTATCTAAGCACTTTCCTTAAATGTAGTTTTTTTTCTTCTTCTTTTAGACAGGAAGCCTTTACTTTTTTATGCTTGAGTCTGCTATGCTTGCTATCGCAGTTTGCTACGCAGTTCTTCAACTTGGGTTTGGGCTCCTCTCTGTACGAAGACATTTTTTCAATTTTGTGACGTGGAAACCGTGTCCAGAATCGGCATTCGACTTCTGTCCAAACTTCACTTTCAAGTTTTATATACAGTGCAATTTTGCTCGATGATATGTAATTAATATAGACACATCATTGAATTTACAATTAAAAAACCATACCTCAAAATCCATATACGTTTAGATACGCTATTGAATCACACTTCGTCGAACCTAGAATTTAAAAGCAATCAAAATCATGAAACAAATTAGCCAACTTTTGATAAAAATCCGATAGAGTAATAGGACAACTGTATTTGAGAATTGAAATGTCGGGAATTTATCTACTGCACATATTGATGAACACAGCTGCACATATTCCGTCTCTGCGCTAATCAGTCAAAGCTTGACTATTTTACTCCCTACCCAGTGGCAGACTAAGGCTAAAACGGGTTGTAGCAATGCAATGCAACTGCAATGCATTGCAGCACTAAGCTGCCTGAGGTGAACATAGCTGCGCATGTTCCTTCTCTGCGCTAATCAGTCAAAGCTTGACTATTTTACTCCCTACCCAGTGGCAGACTAAAGCTAAAACGGGTTGTAGCAATGCAATGCAACTGCAATGCATTGCAGCACTAAGCTGCCTGAGGTTAACATAGCTGCGCATGTTCCTTCTCTGCGCTAATCAGTCAAAGCTTGACTATTTTACTCCCTACCCAGTGGCAGACTAAGGCTAAAACGGGTTGTAGCAATGTAATGTAACTGCAATGCATTGAAGCACTAAGCTGCCTGAGGTGAACATAGCTGCGCATATTCCGTCTCTGCGCTAATCAGACAAAGCTTGACTATTTTATTTCCTACCCAATGGTAGATTAAGGCTAAAACGGGTTGTAGCAATGCAATGCAACTGCAATGCATTGCAGCACTAAGCTGCCTGAGGTTAACACAGCTGCGCATATTCCGTCTCTGCGCTAATCAGTCAAAGCTTGACTATTTTACTCCCTACCCAGTGGCAGGCTAAGGCTAAAACGGGTTGTAGCAATGTGATGCAACTGCAATGCATTGCAGCACTAAGTTGCTTGAGGTGAACATAGCTGCGCATATTCCGTCTCTGCGCTAATCAGGCAAAGCTTGACTATTTTACTTCCTACCCAGTGGCAGGATAAGGCTAAAACCGGTTGTAGCAATGCAATGCAACTGCAATGCATTGAAGCACTAAGCTGCATGAGGTGAACATAGCTGCGCATGTTCCTTCTCTGCGCTAATCAGTCAAAGCTTGACTATTTTACTCCCTACCCAGTGGCAGACTAAGGCTAAACCGGGGTAGCAATGCAATGCAACTGCAATGCATTGAAGCACTAAGCTGCCTGAGGTGAACATAGCTGCGCATATTCCGCCTCTGCGCTAATCAGACAAAGCTTGACTATTTTATTTCCTACCCAATGGTAGATTAAGGCTAAAACGGGTTGTAGCAATGCAATGCAACTGCAATGCATTGCAGCACTAGGCTGCCTGAGGTGAACACAGCTGCGCATATTCCGTCTCTGCGCTAATCAGTCAAAGCTTGACTATTTTACTCCCTACCCAGTGGCAGGCTAAGGCTAAAACGGGTTGTAGCAATGCGATGCAACTACAATGCATTGCAGCACTAAGTTGCTTGAGGTGAACATAGCTGCGCATATTCCGTCTCTGTGCTAATCAGTCAAAGCTTGACTATATTACTCCCTATCCACTGGCAGACTAAGGCTAAAACGGGTTGTAGCAATGCAATGCAACTGCAATGCATTGAAGCACTAAGCTGCCTGAGGTGAACATAGCTGCGCATGTTCCTTCTCTGCGCTAATCAGTCAAAGCTTGACTATTTTACTCCCTACCCAGTGGCAGACTAAAGCTAAAACGGGTTGTAGCAATGCAATGCAACTGCAATGCATTGCAGCACTAAGCTGCCTGAGGTTAACATAGCTGCGCATGTTCCTTCTCTGCGCTAATCAGTCAAAGCTTGACTATTTTACTCCCTACCCAGTGGCACGCTAAGGCTAAAACGGGTTGTAGCAATGCGATGCAACTGCAATGCATTGCAGCACTAAGTTGCTTGAGGTGAACATAGCTGCGCATATTCCTTCTCTGCGCTAATCCGGCAAAGCTTGACTATTTTACTTCCTACCCAATGTAGATTAAGGCTAAAACCGGTTGTAGCAATGCAATGCAACTGCAATGCATTGCAGCACTAAGCTGCATGAGGTGAACATAGCTGCGCTTATTCCGTCTCTGCGCTAATCAGTCAAAGCTTGAATATTTTACTCCCTACCCAGTGGCAGGCTAAGGCTAAAACGGGTTGTAGCAAAACAATGCGACTGCAGTGCATTGCAGCACTAAGCTGCCTGAGGTGAACATAGCTGCGCTTATTCCGTCTCTGCACTAATCAGTCAAAGCTTTAATATTTTACTCCCTACCCAGTGGCAGGCTAAGGCTAAAACGGGTTGTAGCAAAACAATGCGACTGCAGTGCATTGCAGCACTAAGCTGCCTGAGGTGAACATAGCTGCGCATATTCCGTCTCTGCGCTAATCAGTCAAAGCTTAACTATTTTACTACCTACCCAGTGGCAGGATAAGGCTAAAACCGGTTGTAGCAATGCAATGCAACTGCAATGCATTGAAGCACTAAGCTGCATGAGGTGAACATAGCTGCGCTTATTCCGTCTCTGCGCTAATCAGTCAAAGCTCGAATATTTTACTCCCTACCCAGTGGCAGGCTAAGGCTAAAACGGGTTGTAGCAATGCAATGCAACTGCAATGCATTGAAGCACTAAGCTGCCTGAGGTGAACATAGCTGCGCATATTCTGTCTGTGCGCTAATCAGTCAAAGCTTGAATATTTTACTCCCTACCCAGTGGCAGGCTAAGGGTAAAACGGTTGATAGCAATGCAATGCAACTGCAATGCATTGCAGCACTAAGCTGCATGAGGTGAACATAGCTGCGCTTATTCCGTCTCTGCGCTAATCAGTCAAAGCTTAACTATTTTACTAACTACCCAGTGGCAGGCTAAGGGTAAAACGGTTGATAGCAATGCAATGCAACTGCAGTGCATTGCAGCACTAAGCTGCCTGAGGTGAACATAGCTGCGCATATTCCTTCTCTGCGCTAATCCGGCAAAGCTTGACTATTTTACTTCCTACCCAGTGGCAGGATAAGGCTAAAACCGGTTGTAGCAATGCAATGCAACTGCAATGCATTGCAGCACTAAGCTGCATGAGGTGAACATAGCTGCGCTTATTCCGTCTCTGCGCTAATCAGTCAAAGCTTGAATATTTTACTCCCTACCCAGTGGCAGGCTAAGGCTAAAACGGGTTGTAGCAAAACAATGCGACTGCAGTGCATTGCAGCACTAAGCTGCCTGAGGTGAACATAGCTGCGCATATTCCGTCTCTGCACTTATCAGTCAAAGCTTAACTATTTTACTACCTACCTAGTGGCAGGATAAGGTTAAAACCGGTTGTAGCAATGCAATGCCACCGCAATGCATTGAAGCACTAAGCTGCATGAGGTGAACATAGCTGCGCTTATTCCGTCTCTGCGCTAATCAGTCAAAGCTTGAATATTTTACTCCCTACCCAGTGGCAGGCTAAGGCTAAAACGGGTTGTAGCAAAACAATGCGACCGCAGTGCATTGCAGCACTAAGCTGCCTGAGGTGAACATAGCTGCGCATATTCCGTCTCTGCACTTATCAGTCAAAGCTTAACTATTTTACTACCTACCCAGTGGCAGGCTAAGGGTAAAACGGTTGATAGCAATGCAATGCAACTGCAATGCATTGCAGCACTAAGCTGCATGAGGTGAACATAGCTGCGCTTATTCCGTCTCTGCGCTAATCAGTCAAAGCTTTACTATTTTACTCCCTACCCAGTGGCAGAATAAGGCTAAAACGGGTTGTAGCAATGCAATGCAACTGCAATGCATTGCAAGGGTAAAACGGTTACCGTAGTAACCGTTAGTGCTGCAATGCAATGCAACTGCAATGCATTGCAGCACTAAGCTGCATGAGGTGAACATAGCTGCGCTTATTCCGTCTCTGCGCTAATCAGTCAAAGCTTGAATATTTTACTCCCTACCCAGTGGCAGGCTAAGGCTAAAACGGGTTGTAGCAAAACAATGCGACCGCAGTGCATTGCAGCACTAAGCTGCCTGAGGTGAACATAGCTGCGCTTATTCCGTCTCTGCGCTAATCGGTCAAAGCTTGAATATTTTACTCCCTACCCAGTGGCAGGCTAAGGCTAAAACGGCTTGTAGGCAGCATGGCAACTCTGGGCCTATTTATCCCTCAAGACACATAATTTGCGTTTGCTCCTATTGCTAATAATCAACTTAATAAGCCTATATCTTTGTCCAAATTTCTCCTACTCTCAAAATTACTATCGTCTGACAGAATTGACCCAAGGAGGAAACTGAAATCTCAACTCATGTGCTGGTGGGGAAGGGAAATTTCAGTGTGAGAGTCGAAAGGCGTTACTTCTTAAAATGTCAATGGTAGTTTGCAATATATTAGATGGCATAGTGTGTCGAAAGGTATTCCTTCCCGAAATCTGAAGGGTAATTTTTAATTTGGCCCACTCTGGTAACTGCTAGCTTTCTTTGCTTCTATCATTCTAGGCCTGACATTTATCGTATAAATTTGGAGCAAGGTCGATTTCTGGCTCCATTTACCACAGATGCCTCTGAACTCAACGCTTTGGATATTAATCCACTTCATCAGCTCCTCGTTGTTGGCACAAAAGAAGGGAAAGTGGAAGCATGGGATCCGAGAGCGAAGAGAAGAGCTGGAGTTTTAGATTGCGCTCTTGGTGCAGTTACAACGGAAACTAGGTAGATAAAATTATCTTTTTTAATCTTAAATCATGGCTGAATATATGGACCTCCAAGCAATTGCAAGAGAGTAAAGAAGGCTTGTGGATATAATTTAGGTTTCGAATGTTAATAAAATGAATAAATGAACCATGTAACCGAATTGACCAAAATTGATTAAATCCACTGTGTAGGTTTTAGATTTTAACGTCAAAGATCATGATTAATCCTTATCTTCTTTCTTTATAAAATACGGATTACTAACCGAAAATGGCATTTTAATCATAATTTCAAAATTATCGTATAAGCATAAAAAATCTTAGCAATCGTATACTAAACAACCACGGTTGCAACGATAGCTGCAACCTTGTGAAGAGCGAACCACGGCCCATTGTAAACAAAGTCTAAAAACACGTGCTTTAATGTCTAGTCGGAAATACTGCCATTTGACATCAGATTCAAGAATGGTAACTGTTATCTCTATTAATGTTTATAGTAAAAATTTATCGCACATACTGATTAATCAGAATTTCTAATAAGAGCCTGAAACCCCTAGGAAATGTCATGGGAGTGAAATAAAAATAGCCCTGTTGGAATCAGCATAGTCTAAAAACCATTTCAGTGAAATTACAACACCTCCCACTACCTTGAATAGCAAGGAAAATCACTTCTTTTTTCATAGGAACTACTGACGTGTTCTTTTATTTCTGTTTTCCCAACGGGGTGTCGTATCGCACCAGTAGTGGTTTTTAAATCTATTTGAAGGGGAGTTTTCAAATCTGTTGCCTTTTATGAGTAACAAAAGAGAATGTGCCACAGCAAGGTGGCATTTTCTGCCCGTTCGAGCCACCGAACATCAATTTTTGCGGGGTTAAATTACCATAGAATGAAAATTCTAAGACCGTTTGCTTTTTCATGATCTAAAACCCTGTAGGTGAGGTTCTCAGCCCGCCCTCTCTTATTCTTGAAAAACGAGGGAAATATTTTTTTTCTATGCTATAAGCTGTTGCCACCAGTTTGAAATTAGAGCCCCTGAAAGTTAAAAACCTTGAGCATAAGTAGGATGGGTTTCAAGATGTAAGATTATGTGTGTTTTGCTGCTAGATTTAGAGTAAGCACCAAGCAGACTGGTAATGAGCTGTAAGTAAATAATAATATATCGCTGTAATTGCTAGCATTATATCACGGTATCAAAAATAGCTGCAGCCTAGTAAAGGGCTAATCACGGCCCATAGTAACTAAAAATTTAAACACATTAAAAAAAATACCATTTAACGATGATTCAGGGGGGAAAAATCTAAGGGAATTTTGAAGAATAGCCTAAAATCTTTTGAAATGGCGCGAGATCGAAATAAAAACTGAATTTTAAGAATCACCATGATTAAAAGTCTGGCATCAGAGAATTACAGCCCCTCCCCCCACTTTGAACAATATGTGAAATCGCTGTTTTGGACGGGAAGTACCGATGTGTCTCTCGAAAATGAATTTTAAATAAAGAATTTTTTTAATTGTCCGTCTAAATAGAAGGTTTTGACCATCTTATCTTAAACAATTCCAACAGATTGGTGTATTCTGTTATTTTGTGTCACAAAACGTCAATTTTTGCCCAAAGAAGGCCAAATTGACGATGAATGCAAATTCTAAAAGAGCAACCAACTTTTCATGATCTGAAACCCTAAACAGGAGGTTTTTAGCTCTCCATCTCAAAAAATGAGGAAATAGAGTTTTTTTCACTGCGACCTGGTACTATCGATTTGAAATTAGAGACCTCTGAAGGCTGAAAGCCTTGATCAGGCCTGGGAGGAGTTTGAAACCGCATGACCATGGGTGTTCTGCTAGATTTAGATTAAGTAGGCCATCAAGGGGACTGGCAAACAGATCGTAGTAATTGACCGCAAGCAAGTAAATTAATATTTTGCTATAATTGTTAGCATTGTGTAGTTTGTTACAGTTTAAATTGTTTTCTACAACGACTATTAGGATAATGGCTTAATTGAGAACTACTTGCTTTTATAAATTCATCTTCTTAAATGCTTCGTAAGATGCCATACTACCATATTGCCCTTTATGCGCCATTTCTAGAGTGGAAAGGCTGGGATGCATAGCGAGGATACTATTGTAATCTCAATCTCCGTGGTAGAAGATACTTAGCCGGAGGTTTACAACTCCGCCTCGTGTATTGTTCCTCTCCCATTCCTTTATTAACTAGGGCTACTAACAACTCGCTGCAGCATCAAGCCGCGTGAGGCAGACACAGCAACATACGCTCCTCCTCCATACCGATCTATTCAAACGTTCCCTCTGTACACCCCCTAGAAAGTTTTCATTTCCCTTAATTTTTCCGTACGACATCCATCCATCCCTTTCGGGGACAACATGCTTTTTGTTTGGCCCTAGACGGTTTGCCCAAAAGGACAATCTTTGGCAATCTGTCATCCTTTATCAGTAGAACGTGTCCTAGCCATTTCATTTTTTCTCTCGTTATAGCCCTGCAAACCAGAATTGAAACGCATTTTCCTATAGCTTACCCTTAATAATTGAGAAATAAAATACACGTTTTGGAAAAAAATTATTTAATTAATAAAATGCAGTTTATTTATTTCCATTTTTGTGAAAATAATTGAATTTTATTATGTATTAAACGTAGCAGTAATGACTTACCCTTCAGACTATTTACTTACGTGACTAAGTCGGACATATCTTTTTCGAAAATTTAAGGGGTTCCAGAAGCAAACCTCATATTTAATTCCTAAAAGAATTTCGTTGACTTCTTTAGTTTCATCGTCCTGGTTAAGTAATGATCTTTTTGTAAAGTTTATTGCGCATATTTAAGAAAAAGTAAACAAAAATTAATTTAAAAACTAGGTTTTTCATACTGAATGTAGGGAGCAAAGTTGAAGCTTAAAGCGAACACAAATTTGGCAAGATATATCTACAAATTTAGCTCAAATATCCCGGTTCATGATATTTTCCAATGTATTTAGAATCCAAAAAAATAGTGCTTTATTGAAAACTGAGGTTACTTGAGTTTTTTTTAGACAATTATTATTTTATGCTAAAAGTTTTCGATGTCATGACTGACGAAGATCTATTTAGAGACTTATGAATAAGCCTTTGTTTTGTCCAGACTAGTCATAGAGTTTTTACTCCTAAGAATGTCGGGGGTTAGTTTTATGTTTTCGGTAAAACGCTAGTTTTTAGAAGTCTACAGATATTGGAAAACATCACGAGTCAGTTTATTTGAGTTCGTTTGTTAGATATTTAGCGTAGCCTTACAGGCAAGCAATAGTTTTTGTCCGTTTTGAACTTCAACTTCGGTCTTTGCTTCCATTAATCTTTGGTCTTTAAATGTTTATAAAAAAATGTATTTAGCACGTTCTTGTTTTTGAGTAGAAGGGGGTGCTACTTGAATCCTCCTGTCTTAAGGAGTCCTCTATCAAGGCAGTAGGGAAAAAAATTGGATTCAAAATTTCAATTAATTTTATAACTTAACCTTTGCTTTTTGCACCAAAAATAGTACCTAGGCACTATTTTAAAAGGCATGGAAAAAATTTGGAGTACTATGACGAATAAGGAAGAAACCGGATGATGTCAGTATCGTTAATAGAATATCACTAAATAGCTAAATATATAAATCTATTCTAAATTCTAATAAATACTAACTAAATATATTCACTATAATAACTTTAAGCTAACAAGAGCATGTTAGTATTAAAAAAAGAGAATTCAGTAATGCAAGGAGCTACAAAAATAGTAAAAAAAAAAACGCAGAAAGAACTACTTTTTCAAGGCCAGCGCAGTTAGAAATTTGGAGAATGTGAAGGAATAAAAATACTACCCGCAAAATACTGCAATGCATAAAATTATTTTTTCTGATAAAATACTGCGGATAGTCCTATTTCTTAGGAACGATAGTTGGAAATGCAGATAGAATCAATACTGAAGTCGCTCTACTATCTTGAACAACTTATTGTCTTCAGGTAACCAAGTGCGCATATATGTGCCTTACACGAAGCATTGTTTAAAATTTGCAAACTGTAAGATTCACCTTAACCATCACACGGAATAGGGGGGGGGGCATGAATCATTATGTAATTTGCATTTAAGCAGTATGTACGCTCATGTTTAGGTATGGATGAATAATTTTTCAAAGCGTTCATGTAAAGTATTTAGCTGCCAACTGTAAAGCTATGTCTTTTTATTTCCAATGAAGTCAGATGAAACTGGTTTGGGCCAACTTCATAAGAAGTGTAGGAAGATTGTTTTTAATATAATAGGTTTTTTTTTTATAATAGCGTTTTTGATATAATAATTTTTAGAGTCCTTTTTTGAATATCCTCAGTTTTAGATGCCGATCTTTACTGAGACTTGGATGCCAAAAGATCAAGTCTATGCAAGTGAGAGTCCAACTTAGCTTCTTAAAATACTCGGCAGTATGCTAAGTTTTTTAAGTTGATAAAACGATTTTAACAAAAAGGCTTGTCGATTTATTAGCCTTAGATATGTGAAAATTAAGCTTAAGGTCATTATCCGGAAGAACACCCAAAAGCTTTACAGAGTCTTTGGTACTAATTTATAAGTTGGTGTAGTCTGAGACGTCACTACGGGTTAAAATCAGACCGAATGCAAAGCGCAGCAGGGTATTGGTGCCAGAAGATCTTAGATCTTCTGGCAGTTCGTAGATCGTGGCTGTTCGTCAGTTCGCAGTTCTGGTAGATCGTAGTTCTTTCAGTTACACCAAAAATTATGGATAACTTCCTTCAAACTTCAAACCCTCCCGAAAAAGCTACTAAAAGTCTCAATTTGCTCCCCCTACCGTGAGAAAAAACATGGTATACTCTCATGTGGCGATCGGAAACCAACTGGACTCTGATTGTCAAAATTCTCTGGAGAAATATTGACTTCAGCTACCAATTTTATAACCTCAAGTTATTGGCTAGGTGTTACGGCACTTACCGATTATGCAAAGCAAGATGAAAGTAGTTTTATTTATTAATTTATTTTTTACTTTTAAGGATAACCAGCCTACCTGCAGTCACATCGCTTAAATTCAAAGACTCAACGGTCATGGGCGTAGGTACTTCAACTGGGCAAATATTACTGTACGATATCCGAAGTGATAAGCCTTTCACTGTGAAAGATCATCAATATGGGAAGGAGATAAAAAAATTGGCTTTCCATCCTTATCAAGGTCATGATTTGGTCGCATCTATGGATTCAAGGGTCTTGAGGTACTGGGATAAAGATACGGTAGGTTATGTGTAGAGCTACACAATAATTAAGGCTCTACTGGCCTCACAATTCGATAATCACGTGGGAAAAAGGATGACAATATCAAATCTACTGGTTTTGATCTCCTTGAATACAATTTTGAACTTCTGTCAACGCTGCATTGCATAGGCATAGCCAGGGGGAGGGGGGGGGAGCTAGGTTCAGTAAAGCCACGTAAAAAACTCAATTATCCTGGTATACCATATATTGAAAAGAATACTTTTTGATTTGACCTTGAAGATTTTAATTGACTATCGAAAAAAATACTTTTGAATTTAATTTTTAATCGATTAATTTAATTTGCTAGGATTTCATACGACTATGAAGTTAAGATTATTTAAAATTAAGTAGAGAAAAACTAGCTTGAACTTTTCTAAATGTATTGTAAAAAAAATTATAGAAATACTTGTTTTTCTGATTGTGATATTTGTTTTCTTATTTAAAGTAATGGTCATTATTAGTTATTTAAGAGGCATAACCAGATATCTGTAATGGTCATAATTTTAAAAAAAGCAGGCATAATCGGTTATTTGTAATGTCCATAACCAGTTATTTAAGAAAAGTAAGCACAACCAGTTATTCGTATTTAGCCTCTTCTGGTCCCCTATTTCTAGCGTTGGATCTAGGGGATGGGTGGGGGAATAAGGGGCTTAGATCACTTATTAAAAAAATGCCAGAAACATTAGGTGCTAAAGGCAGATTCTTTCTTTTTCTTTTAGTCATAAATGTAATTTTTAGGGATACCAGTGGAGATTTGGCCGCTATTGAATATTACTAATAAAAGGAAACCGTCCAACTATTATATCTAACCTATATGATAACAGACAGTAAAATAAATCAAAGGCTTTTTTGAGGTCTTTTTTTTGGGGGGGGGGAAATCTTTAGGTCGTAAATTCAGAAGTTCTTGTCTTTTTTAAAAGTAACCAAAGAAATATTGTAATTATTTATTTTTTAGCCTAAATTTAGTACGTTTTATTTACGAGTGGTTTCCAAGATCCCTTCGAAGTGAATCAGAATCTTTTGGTTTTGGTATATAGATAGATAGATAAACTTTTATTTTCACCAAAGTTTTCATGGCACTGCCAAATTTCTTCGATATAGTCACATTAATGAGCGACGCAAAAAAAAAGAAAACAAACACTAATCAATCCCCCTATTTTTCCTTATACATTTTTACAAAACTGGGTATAAATCTCTTCGCTAACCGCTGGTGAGCATATTGTACCGGCTGAAGTTTTTCAACAGGCACTGCAACCCTGTGCGGGAGTCGTTTTGTTGTGGATTTTCTTCCGAAACCCATGCACAGTTTCTCTCTTCTTTTTTCCAGTGTCTGCATTTTACATATTCTAGATTCGTAAAATTTAAGACTGACCAGTTCTTTCTAACCATTTAAAGTAGTCAATGCATCTATTTCAAATTTTCAAACAGTTCATGGTAACGAACTTTAATGAAGGAGTGATGCAGCTCAATTTTAACCGAAAGTCTGACAAACAGAGTTTTGATAACTATAGATCCATTAAAAGAACTGAATTTTTATGGTGATTCCAAATATGTAAAGTTAATTAAGTTTATAGTTACCAACCAAAAGTTGTTAGCCTGAGAAAATTTGCCTAATTTTCGAAAAAAGGAGGGAAACGCCTCCAAAAAACCCTACAGTAGAGTTTTCAAGTTATACGAAAATGTGGAGTTTTGCACTTCTTTGCCAGAAGAAAGATCGCGAATGCGGGTTAATTTGTTTTTTTTTGTTTGTGTGTTTTTGTTGTCCAAAGACGATCTTATCGAACCAGCGGTTCTAGAAGATCGGGAGAGGGCTCGCCTGATTGGAAATCAGAATTTCTAGTGCCCTTGTTAATCAATATTAAGTATTTGTGGGCATCTAGCCCCCCTCCCATGCTTTGTTTTGACATGACTCCCTTAGTTCCTGGAGAAAGAGCTAAAAGTTACGCAATTTCACGATTAATTATATGCAGTGTTTGTTATCGGGAACTTCAATGAAATTTTTTAGGAGGGATTTTTCTGGGGTATTTTCTACGGGACATTTCTCCTTGGGGAAAAAATTCTACACCGAGGGAAGTAGTTTTCTTGATATGATTTGAAAACTGTCACAAATTAAATTAAAACAATTTTTTTCAGCTGAAAGTAATGAGCACCATTAAAACTTAAAACGAACAGAAATTATTCCGTATATGAAGGGGGTTGCCCCATCCTCAATACCTCGCTTTTTACTCTTAAGTTTTAATTTTTGTCCAAATTCTTTAAGAGCGACTCCTGAAACACAAGGGCCGTTTAGTCAAAATAAGAAACCTTTTTTGAAGTTCTAAAAATCTTTAGCGCAAAGAGCGAGGTGTTGAGGGGGGGGGCAACCCCCCTCATATACGGAATAATTAATTTTCATTTTAAAGGTTTAATGTTGTTCATTTCTTTCAGTGGGAAAAAGTACTTTTGTATTTAGCTGTTATAAAGGCTGAATTACGGGCAAGGCCGTATCCAGGGCGGGGGCAGGGGATTTGACCCTCTGAAATTTTTGTCCGACTCGTAGAAATGTAACGAAAATGGATATAAACACATTTTGATGTTTTTTTAATTTTTTGAACCCCCCCCTCCGAAAAAATCCTTCTGTATTCCCCCCCCCCCAAAAAAAAAGAAATACTGTATACGGCCTTGATTTTGGGGTTTAGGCATTTTTACTTAAAGAGCATTGTTTTAATATGCATTTTTGCGTCTTTTTTAAAGACTTTTGAATACTAAAGACGCCTATTACCACTATGTAAAGGGACTTCAATGCATCTTTTCTTTCTAGACATAGAGAATCATTTTGCCGTGAAAGTTTGAGTTCGAACTTGAGAATAGTAGGGCAATAAGAAGAAGCACAATAATTCTGCCCATGATAGATTTAAATCATCTCGGGTTTCGCAAAATAATTTTAACAGTATCACGCGTCCAGTGATAGAAGGTCTTACCCTATGGTAGCACTGTGGATTTAGGCCCTGCTTGGCACTACAGGGCAGCAGGGATTGACTCCTGCTGCCGCAGGGCTGGGGAACAGGCTTGCAACTTGTCCCCGTAAAAAAAACAACTGAAAGGCTGTTTCGATGCCCTATATACCAGTAATGGCATTATAGTATCTTTATATACTAAATGTGAAGTTTTTCAAATTTCGTTGTATTAAATTTCATAAAATTATTAAAGAATATGAACCGTATCAGATAACTTCGAAGACCACACTGCCTTTCCATGACGAAAGTAAAAAGGTATCATCCCTATTTTGAACTGTTTTACTTTCAATATGAACCGTATAGTCCTAAATTCAGAACAGACTTGTTGGTCATAGTTGCCAGGGTAGGGTTAAAAACTATTTAAAAATAAAAGTACCGAATCTTAGGGGAGACTAGAAAAAAAGAAGACGTCAAGACGCGTTTATCACTGAAATAGCCCACGAAAGATGATTCTTGTTGTACAATTAATTTAAATTGAATTTTTTTTCTTTGTATAATTAAAAATAATCTACCTTGGTCACTTATAATAGCCAATAAATTCTTGGAGCTGCTCAACGTTCTATTTAAAAAGTAAAAGATACTGTTTAGCTAGGTTCTGACAGAAGTTGAATTCTACTTCGGTGGCAGGGCTTCACATCAGCCGATGAAAAGCATTTCTTCATAATGGTGAATAGTCGGTTCGTTATCTTTGCGAATTAGAGGTAGAAAAGTCGTTTTGACCGAAAATGAATAAAATTGTGAATATACAAAAAAAAATTGTCTTAATGGAACCTTTTTTGAATAAATTTTTTGGGAAAAAAAATTGCCTTAGATCAGACGTATTTACAGTAATGATAGTGGTCAAGTATGGTTCTGAAGCGTGGGCGCTCCGAAAAACGGAGGAGTTTCTAAACATTTTCTAGAGAAATTGCCTATGGAATGTTTTCGGTACCCGGCTGACTGACAGTATTTCAAATAGTAAGCTGTACAAACAATGTGGTTCAAGCTTTCTAGGGATATAATGAGAGAAAAAATGAGATGGTTAGGACACGTTGTGCGGATGAAGGATTACAGATTGCCGAAGATTGTCCTTTTCGGCCAATCGTGTAGGGCCAAACAAAAATTCGGACTGTCCCCGAATGAGGTAGGAGAATGTCGTAAAGAAAGATTTTTGGGAATTTGGAACTTATTGGGAGGGTGCAAAAAGGGAGGTTTTGAATAAATTGAGACGGAGAAGGAGTAGGCGTTGCTGTGTTGGCCTCAGGTGGCTTGGTGCTGCAGTGAGTTGCTAGTAGTAGTAGTAGTAGCCGGAAATAACATTTTGACGTCACTTGGTCGTTTCCGCTTGACGACAGATTTTTTGTCTTCTTTCAGACCTCAGCCTTACTGTCTCTGCTTTGATTTTGCTAGGACCACTAGGATATATGACCACTTGAAAATAAGATTTGCTTCATTATACTAGTACAAGCCCCTTAAAAATCTGGGATATTTGTAGAGTCAAATTTTATATTTATCTTGATTTATGTTCTCATATTTTGTTTTTATTTTCAGGGCAAGCCTTTTTGTTCAATTGAAGCAAAGGCAGATTTTAATGACTTTTGTCTTGTTCCTGATACTGGTATGATGTTTCTGGCCAACGAGGATAAGAAAATGCTGACATATTACATACCTGTAAGATTTTAAAGTAATCCATTTCAATAGTTGAAAATCATCAACAGTTCTTATTTTGATGTATACAGACATCTAATGAGAATTATCGAATTTTTGTATCATTTTTCTACTCTTTTCGTATTATGTTATAGAGAAGTCGAACAACATGATCAAAACACAGAAGAATAAATATGCAAAGATTAAATAGTTCGTGTGATCTAATCAGAATATGAAAGTATATTCGGGAAAAATTTATACGATATATCTATTCAAAATTCATACGATATATCTATTCAAATCGTAATACGATTTGAATTACGGTCATCAAATCGTAATACGATTTGCTCTTTGAATCATTGCAGTCAGCTGTGAAAAAAAAATGTAAGATTCGGTTCGATCAATTTTTTTGAAAACCGATTAATTGTTTCATCGCAACTTGTTTCTAGATTTGACGTATATTGCCAATAAGATGTACCGTGTGTAACTATTAGTATTTATTAATGAAGAGAAGTGTTACGGAGATAGAATATTTTAGCTCCCGCTACAGCTGCTCCGTTTTTAAAAGATAAACCGAAGGGCAGTGCAATCTGTCGATTGGCAGAGTTGTCTTATTATTACCTTATTTTTAAGAGAATTTGTCACACATTTTAGATCAGTATTATTTTTCTCTAACTACATTGTCATCAGCTAAATGAGTGCTTGCTTCCGTGTAGATTTCTCAATCAAATCGAAGGATAGTGATGACGGAAAGTGCCATCTATATTAAAGGATCACTGTTCTACTATTTAGTCGATTGAAAAAGAATGTGAAAATTGCTTTAAAATATTTTTGTGTAAATTTTTAAAGAGCCAAGTACTGCTAAAAGTAAATAGACAAATATTAGTATTTTCAAGAGATTGAAAATGAAATTGTTCAAAAATACCTGTCAAAATAAATACTTGGTCACTTATTTGTTTTGGCCACAATCTTAACCGACGGTTGGCCACGTTTAGAATAGTAAGCTTCCATGGAAAAAAATATAAGGTGTAGCACCTTAAATCACATTTAAAAGAATATTGCATAAAAAACATTAAATAATAAAAAAAGAAAAGAAAATCAAATTAATCTACATGATTAGTAAGGGAAGAGTAATATCTCTATTGAGCTCGGCCTCTGACTTCTCTGCAATTGAATTTTCTTCGATTTTAAATGTTTGTACTTGTATCATTTCAGTCACTGGGTCCTGCTCCCAGCTGGTGTAGTTTCCTTGACAACCTTACAGAAGAATTAGAAGAAACCAATGTCACTTCAGTTTATGATGATTACAAATTTGTTACAGCTAAAGACCTAGACGAACTCGGGCTCTCACACTTGATTGGAAGTGAGATGTTGCGTGCTTATATGCACGGTTATTTTATGGATCTTAGACTTTATAAGAAGGCAAAATCTTTGGTTGATCCATTCTCAATTGAAAAGTTCAAGAAGAAAAAGATCAGTGAAAAGATTGATGAGGAACGAGCCAATCGAGTTCAAGTCAGGGTATGTGAGTTTTTTTTCAAATACGCGAAATTTTCCAGTAACAACACGTGTCTTTTCTTTAGCTTTGCTTTGAAAATTTTGCTTACAAGTAAATGAGAACCTTCAAAGTTGTTGATGAATGGATTAGCTGAGTAAAGCTGAAGATAAAGACAAATTGAAAAGTAGAAAGAAAAAGTTTGCAAAGGAATTATAAAGATTTTTGTATTTGTGGAAATAATTTATTCGACTAAATATGTTGGAAGAATCCTATTTCTACATGTTTTGGAAAAGTGAATTTTCTCTTAATTATGTACAAATAGATTTTTTCTATGTAAATATAGAAATATATAGATATAAACATGAGCAACTTCAAATTCTAATTTCTATGTAAATAAAGAAGAATTGTCTATATTCTCTTATTAGAATATTCTCTTTTTATGTTTAAAGATTTGTGAAAATTGAAGTCAGCCATTTTTGTGAAAGGTTTGGCACATGAAATTGCATTCCAAATGCCAAAACGCGGAAACTGTATTCTAAAATAAGTCTTAGGAGGTGATTTAAAGTTTTTTATGCATGGAAAAAATTTACATTAAATTTCTTAAAGAGCAAAAACTTGTGATTGCAAGGAAACCAAAAGTTGATGCTTAGTAGAAATCGTTGTTAGAAATCGGCCTTTATATCTTTGAATAGCCTCAGTATGAAAAGATATTAAATTGTGTAAAGAGCAAAAGACTTATAATTGCAAAAGTATTTGTATAACCGTTAAGTGAAAGACATGAACTTTTATTACATGAGTGGACCTACTCATATGTTTTTTCACCTTAGAAATAGATAATTTTAGCGTTTTTAATATGTTAGGTTAAACTTCCCAAAGAGTGAGATAATGAGTTTTAATTTTGCGCACCTGAAAGGTTATAGAAACACTTAGCCCGAAACATCCTTTGGGCGTTTTGCCAGCTAGTGCTATACATTTACGCAAAGAGTGGCGGTGATATTTGAATGAACAAGGCATTGAAATCTGTTCTGCAGCCTAATATAAGCAGCTTAATTCTTTGTTTTAATACATAATCAATACAATATAGTTTAAAAATAGAAGAATCGGGATGCTGTCAGAAAATTTCCGGTTGTATCCTAGACCTTTAGAACCTTGACCTGTCATTGAAATCCAATTACATGGAATCAACATCAAAATTATTGAATTTTCCTAATTCTTCTAGGAAATAAGTTCTAGGTAACGTCGCACTATCAGTGTTAAAATTTAGTGCTATTTTTTAGGGTTATGTTCTCTAATCAAGATCCTGTACTCTTTGGCCTGGTCATTTCCATATGATCTAGTTTGGCCTAGTTTGGTCTAGCCGTTTTTTTGTCACCTGCTTTGCTAAAAATGGGAATAATTCTTCGAATTTGGACAATTCGAATTCATAATTGTATTGTTTTCCTTTTAGAAGCTACCCAAGATTAATCAGGAATTGGCCCTAAAGCTCATAAATGATGAAGAATCAATAAAAGTGGCAACTCAGGAAGGGAAGAAGGTGAAACAGAACAAAGTACAAGCCGCTTCGATACTTCATGATGAGCGATTCAAGTTACTGTTTGAGAATCCAGATTTTGAAGTAGACAAAAATGCGGATGAATACAAGTAAGTTATTTCAGGATTTCTAACGTAAATATGGTAAATTTCATGATCGGAATGAATGCAACAGTAAAACTTTGTCACGAATAGAGGAAGAAAAAAAGTCTCAGAGATATTTATCACATTTGCGATATGGATCTAAGCTTAGTTTTAAAAATCACGACAACCTTCAATAACTATTCAATGTAATAATTTAATATTCAATAATACAATTCAATGTAACTATTCAATGTAATATTCAATAATAAAATTCAATGTAACTATTCAATGTAAATATTCAATGACTATTCAATTGAATATTCAGCAGTGAAATTCAACCTTCAATGTTGTTATTATGTGTAGACTCTCATTTTTTTTTTATATAAATTTCCCTTGTCAGGACCAGGTATCGAAATGCAGCACCATCCACCTCCTTGATGACGGAAGCGGCTGTTCTCTCATGCTGACATTGGACTTCGAGTCTTGTCCCTCTCGAGTCTAGCTTTCCATGTTTTCTCCAACCTGACAACATCTGTTTTTATTATTATTATAATTATTATTATTATTTTTCTTATAAAGAAATATTCAAAGATTGCGAATGTTGCGAGCAGAAATACCTGTTATATTTCAAGGCCTCTGTTCGTTGCAAAGGGTTAAGCCGAAGATTATAGACGTGTCATTAGTAGAAAATTATTCGGGCCATAAATATTAATGAACTAATATAAGGAGAGATCTATTATCTCTTAGACAAGCATGATTATTGGACTTATTATGTCCTATAATTAAAGAAGATTTTAAATTATTATTTATTTTAATTATTAATTAAAAGAAGGATTTAAGCTCACTTGCAGTTATGGATTATCAGGTATCAATTGTTCAATTTAGCAGTATTCCGACCAGTCTTTGTTGAAAATGAATTCGCTGCCAAAATATGAAGCAAAAATTAAAATCACTAAGTGTCCAGATAATAGCCATCGAATTTTCGAATCATCTGATTCTTCTGGACGCTTCGTGATTCATGTGTTGGCTCATGTTTTAGCAAACAATTTAATTTCAAATATGCCTTGATGACCTTGCGGTGAACGACCGGTTGGAATACATAATTATAATATTTAAATTGAGCACTTGCCGCTTATTACTCCATAGCTGCATTTGAGTTTGAATACCCTTTCCCGTTTATGGATTGTCTATGTTTGAATTTAATATAATTTAATTTTAAATTTAATTTAATTTTAATTTTAATTTTTTAAATTTAACTTAAAATTTAATTTCAAAGTATCCAGTGAGCTTTTGAAATAGAAGGCTGGCTGGCTTATTGTGGCTGGCTCTATTGTGGGTGGCTTATAAGTAGTGATCATTAATATCTGAATTTAATTACTGAAAACCACCGTTGAACGATATTACAAAGTATTGCTCAGTTTGTATTTCGGAAAATGTATGCATTTGTAGATATTTTGATTGGAATGATTAGTACTTTACCTACCTCCCCCCCTGCTCCTCATTAGTTGGCCTAAATGTATTATCTGAAAAAGTAAGATTATTCACGCGAAACAAAAGAAAACTAATATTCTCTTTAACATTATTAATTTCTGAAGTATTTTATGCATTATTTTAGATACTGTTTTACTATTCTCAAGACACTATTATTCCCTATTCTAATAATAATTTTTTCCTATGTCTGTAACGTATAAAAGTAAAAAGTAAAAGAAAGAAAAAAAGAAAAAAGGCAAAAGTAAAAGAAAGAAAAAAGAAAGTGCTTGTTACTGGGGCCCTAAATCCGTTATCTTTTAAATCTTAATTTCTTATCGTTTATTAAAATTAAAAAAAAAGTTTTCTAATGAGAAGTAAGAACGAATTTAAAATTTAAAACGAAAACAAATTGTTGGTTCGCAGTTTATGCAGCATATATCTAAAAAACGAGTTAAAATAAACCGACTCTTTATGTTTCCCTATATTTGTAAAATTCTGAAAAAGAAGCGTTTTGAAAACGCGAAACCGAGGCAATAAAACACGATTAGGAGGAGAAATATCCTTGTGTAGTCTGCAGAAAATAATTATCTGACTAGTCTGAAGACTAACTTACAAGTTTTCTTAGTAGTTTTCTCCAGCCATGAAATCAATATTGGAGCATACGATTTTAATTTTGTCAAAATTCAAGCAAGCTCAGTTTGAAAAAAGCGCTAGTTTTTTCGAATTCAGCAAATAATGGAAACATCACAGGTCGCTTTATTTTCAAAGATATGCTGCTTAATGGGTGAAACAATAGTTTTTGCTCATTTTAAGTTTCAACTTCGCCCTTTACTTTTATCAGGAAAACTTTATTCAGAAAAGATGTATTTATGTTCGTTTTTAGACTATACACAATAAACCTTACAGAAAGATCTTTGTCTAATTTAGAGGGTAAAACTCAAGAAGACAACATCAATTTTTGATGAACTAGTACTTACTTCCTACCTCTCTTAAACTTACCCACAGAAAGTATGCAATTTTGTCACATAAAGGGTCCAAGGGATACATTAGCTTCTTTATCTTGAGAAGTTGTAAATAAGAAATTCTTTTATTTATGAAATATTGCCCAGTATGACTATGTAGAGATTTTAGGTCATTAGTGGACATTAAATGAGTTTTGGACACAGTATATACACAGTTTTTACACAGTTTTGGATTACATTGCCTAAGACCACATGCCTTTCCATGACGATAAATAAAAGGTCAAATAAGGATAAATCCTTTTAATTGACAGTGATAATTTACAAAAAACACAGGATATCTCGGTCAAATGTACAGTGACCGTGATCAGCAGAATTTCGGTTATTGCACATTTGACGAAAATATCCAGTATTTTTTGTGAATTATCATTGTCTATTAAAAGGATTTATCCCTATTTGAACTTTCATTTATTTATACCAACAGCCAAAACACTCCCTTAATTCTTTCTTTTGTGAATTTTAAGTCTTGTAACACAACCAGCTCTGAATTACGACAGCAGATTGTGATCGACGACATCTAAATCCTGTTTTGCAAATTTAGGCAGCAGCTAATTTCACGGCAAGCGCTATTTACGGTCATTGCAGAATGATTCTGCAAAATGATTTGCAGAAACTTATGCTGTTGTTATTCTAATTTTTCTGCCGCAATGCTGCTTTTACCGTTCATGGGAGAGTATTTTTTTTTTCATTTTTTGTTTATTGAACTTCAGCATCTTAGGAGAACTGATCGTTAAAATAATATTGTTATGAAGAATACAAGCTTAAAACCTTATTCTTTGCAATCAATCTTTTGCGTTATTCCACAGTTGTTGTTCTCAAAGCAAGTTAGCGCATGTAAATTCTATCAGATGTCCTTGGGTAGAAAAGAAGCGCCTTTTTTAGTTTTAAACCAGCCAATCATAAGGGATCACAATTCTTTATGATGCACTTTATTATCTATAAAAATAATGATACCTCTGTCCGGCTCTTTTTTAAGAAATTTTGGGATTCTCCAAAACAATTCCTCTCTTTGACTAATTTCAGAAAATTACGCGCATTGTCGGTCAAAGGGAAATAACCAGTGATCCTTGTAGGGCTTATTTTCAATTGAGCTGTGCCGTTATATTGTTATATTGATGAATACTTCATGTTTGCACGTTGCAAATTTTGATCGGGCGACTTTGGAAAGATGAGCGAGGGAGGGGGCCTAGTTGCCCTCAAATTTTTCTGGTCACTTACATTGGGCACTAGAAGTTTTAATGGGTTACACTTTAAATTTTCACGAAAGAATAGTAAAACTTAAAAGTTAACATATCCAAAACAACGAAATTTATTTTGGCAATTACATCACAGGGTTTTTGTTATTGTTTTTCAGAAACCAATATGATTAACTTCATGTTAAAATGTGCTTATAGATATACCCCTATTCCAACTATATTATGACCAGAATAAGTAATGTGTCTTTTGGCGAATCATTTTAATATACTTTCTTAGTCTCTTATTAAAAAATACTTTCTTCAGTATTTTTTCTATACGTTTTATCACTAGCGGTTTTAAGCCACATAATCTGGGGGATGGGTAAAGGTATACCATAGGAGTGTAAAAAAATAAAAGGGTTTTAATGCCAGATGTCAAAAAACTGGTGGGGGAGGGTAGGTGTCCCCCCTCCTGCCTAGACCTAGAACCACCACTGTATTTTATTAATTTGATATCATATAAAGTAGTGTTTGGGGATATCTTAATCAAATGATATATCGATATTTTGACTTTCGATATTTGATAATCGATATATCGGATTCGATGTTTCTGACCAATTTTTTGTTCACAGGAATTTAAGGGTTTGAACTTTAGGAACAAAATTCAATAGCAAAATTTCCAAATAAAGAGTATTTTGCACATTTTAATTTAAATTTTGATTGCACATTATTTAAAATTTTAATTTAATAAATAGGCTTCCATTTGGAATTACTCGGGCTCAGGATAAAGAAAAATATACGACTGGCTATTTTGGCTATTCAAATCAGAAACATGTCCATATTTTCCCCTGAGAATTGGTTCAGCCTTTCAGGAATTGAATAAAAAAATCTTTTTTTCAACTGAAAGTAAGGAGCAACATTATAGCTTAAAAGAACAGAAATCTTCCCGTATATAAGGAGGATAACCCCTCCTCAATACCTCGCTCTTTACGCCAAAGTTTCTTTTTGTATTTTAAAAATCTCCCGACTAATTAAACGGCTCTTGTGTTTCAAGAGTTGTTCTTACATAATTGGGACACAAAGTTAAAATTAGCGTAAAGACCGATGTAATGTGGAGGGGGATCCACCCTCATACACAGAGTAATTTCTGTTCATTTTAATGGTGCTCCTTACTTTTAGTTGAAAAAAAAGTTTTTTTTTTAATTTAATTTCTGATCGTTTTTCAAATGATGCTAGAAGATCCACCTTTTCTCTCCATTGAAAATCTACCCAAGAAAATTTTTCCTTGAAAAAATTCTCCCGGGCAAGATCCCCTTCTCCCAGATAATTTCATCGCTGCTGAAAATTCCTCATAAAAACTTCTTGCTGCAATTCCGCATGGAAAATTGTTTTTAATTAACCTACTCTCGTTAGAGAAAAAAACTTGTTTTTCTTTTAATTCTTAATGGTTTCAAATTATGCTAGAAATCCTCCCTCTGCAGAAAATTTTTCATAGAAATTCTCCCCGCCCGTTGTCTCAATGGAAGGTTTCTCCCACGTAAAATTCCCTCATTGAGAATCCCTCTTGCGGAAAATTACCACCCCCAGATATTTTCAGCCACGAAACTTTAAGTCCTATGAAAATTTTACTTGGGCTGTTTCCCCGGAGTATCTTCAAGTCTAAAATTGAATTGGCAAAGAAAAGATGGATCAAATAAAACGAACTTCGTATAAGAATTCTGGTAAATTCTCCCGTGTAAAGTTTCCCTTTGAAAGTTCATCCCTGGAAACTTCCCTCATCACGGAAAATTTTCCCTTAGAAAATCTCCCCGCAGAAATTCCCCCCCCCCCTAGAAAATCACCCTCCCCAAAAATAGCTGTTTACTTCCCAATAACAAATACTATATGTAAACACTGGACAAATTTCATAACTTACAACCGTTTTCCCAGGGACTTGCAGGGCCCTGTCATCCCCAGAAATATGATTACTTGAACTTACTTGAACTATGCTCAAAATGTTGACCGGATGATTTTCAGGAAAAGAGCGTGGGAGGGAGGGGAAATCGAGTTGCCCCTCGATCGCTTTGGTCAAAAAATGGGCAACTAGAACTGCAATTTCAGTTTGAGCAACTCCTCTCCCAATCTTATATGACCAATGGTTCGATGTGATCATCCTGGCAAAAAGAAAAAGACAACTGAATTAATAAACACGCATCCGTCATATTTCTTCTGGCAAAAATCACAATATTTTTTCAATTTTTGCAGATGGTAACTAGAAACCCTTGCAGTATGATTTTCTGATATGTCAAATCTGATGGATCAATTTTTATTAAGATGCTTTGACTTTTAAGGGGCGTTCCCCCACTCTATCTAAAAACAATTTCTGTATAATTTTCATACAAATTTTCTGAGGCTCGTTGCTTTTAATGGTACATGAAACTTGATGAATTTTATATATCTGAAGTCGACATAAAGAGCTGATTCATTTGATGTATCTATTGTTACCAAAATTCCGTGTTTTAGAGTTTCAGTTGTTATTGGGCCGAGTTGCTCCTTTCTTACAGACTGTTACCACAAACTATATGATTCTGATGAGGCTTGGAATCCACTCTCAGAAAGGACATTGGTGGCGGACATGGGCACTAATTTTGTGACAAGTTCATATAGGCATTTCTTAGACTCATATTGCAAGACTTGCGCGATTTGAGTGGATCATTTTTCTTGGAACTAAAGACTCCCTACTGAAAATCTATAGAGCCGTGATAGGTACAGCTGCTAACAAGATTTGCTTTGCATTGACTCCTGAAACTCCGTCATGTGCTCCCCACAAACTGGGTGGATTCTGTAGTGACTGAATCACACCGACTGTGACGGCGCTTGCATCTGTTGATACAAATTCCAGTAACGCCCAATTGTTCTTTTACGCTCAACTTGGAGATGATCGTCATAGTTAATACACAATTTTTAGAAATATGAATATAGGTATTTCGCGATCGTGACCTGACCTGGAGTGTGATCTGATCAAGACCTTTTAGCTTAGAATATATTTTATGTAGCCAAGACTTTTGGAGGTTCTCAGCAGCATTTTAGAGTCCACCCACACTTAACGCAGTTTAGAGACAGGCCTTTGTCAACTTATGGATACACCTGTGCATGGTGTGTATCAGCATATATGAGTAAGTGGATTGAATGCATTATTCTTCTTCTTGGCCATTTGCGAAACAAAGTTCTATGTCTGATATTTTCTGCTGGACGTTCACCCAAGGTACCAGAAAAAACCGGAATAATATCGTTTTTGATATCGATATTCAGGTTTTGATATTCGATACTGATATTTAATGCGATATATCGATATCGATATCTAATATCGCCCAACATTAATATAAAGACCAAATTTCCTCATTAGTTAAACATAGTGATAGTCACTTTCACTTCTTCTAAAAGAAAGCATTAAACAAGCAGTGTCAAAATTTGTTTGATAATTTTTTTTTTTTTGGGGGGGGGGTAGTTTTATTATATTTTTGGGAAATTCGTTTCATCTTAATTTGAAGATTACCGCCGCATCTTCTTTCTCCTTTATTTTCAGAAAAAATCGAACAGAAAATGACCGAGAGAAATAGAAAATATTTCTTCTCCTAAACTGAGCGCTTTTGTTTCTCATTTTTCGTTACAGTTTTTAATTTTACCCTTTGCAGGTAAATTTTTTGGTATATTATCGTGTTGTTTCAGGAATAAACAAGAAACGAGACGATGTTTGACCCCCCCCCCCACCTAACCACAACTTATTTATTTTCATTTTCCTTTCAGATTGCTGAATCCTGTTGTGTCGAGACTGGATAAACAGCGCGAGAAGAAGCTTAGAAAAGAATTGATCACAGAAGAAAACGAGGTAATGTTTTATTCTTTTTTTTATCGAAATGTCATTTACCTTGATTATCATTTTATAGGGGTGTCGAAGGATTTATTCAACAACGAAAGTATGTATTTTTTTTTTTTTTTTACTATATCGTTCGCAAACATGGGCAATTTAAACTTAATGGTGATTTCGAAGCCTCCCTTAGTTTTGTTTCTAACTTTAATGAATAAAGCTAGCTTCTTACCGAATTTGACTTTCGCTTCAGTAGCCGGATTCCAAGTCTCTAGCTGAAATAATATATAAAAATAAGCTATAATTAAATATATAATAAATTATAAAAATAAATAAAAAACAAAAAAAAAGCTAAATAGACTTATATCTGACTGAATATTCGCTTTGCTTTTGTTTCGGATTAAAGTTGAGTAATTTGTTTCTTTGGCCTGCAAATTTTGTTTAAAATGATTTAAAATCTCTTTTTTTTAAATTTGTCACTAATGTTCTGTTTTAAGTAGATAAAGAATGTAATCCTTTTTGATAAAATTCTAGATGAGGGGCTTTTGTCTATCTTGGAAAGTAGTTGAGGAATTTGAATGAAACTCCACGGAATGAATTCAACACCTCAATGACCCCCGGGAAGTTATTTTGAAGTACTTAACTGTACCCCCCCCCCCAATAGGTGACATTTGATGACCCTTTGTTTAGTTTTATTTTATGTTGTTGAGTTTACAAAATGTCAGGAAAAATTTTTTAGTAAGGATTTCCTCGCTTCCTTTTAACGAGGACAGACGTAGTCGGACCTCCTTCAATCCAGAAGACTCCAAATCAGGACATCTCAGGTTTTTGGTCTTGTGCCAGACTCTTAAGCAAATTAAAGCCAGCAGCTATTAAATCGCCTACCTTACTTTTGAAAGCTGCCAATCGGGTCCATGTCTTTCTTCGCAGCATTACACTTCTTTCTGTTGGACGCCTAGACTTGCAGATCCTGGATTTACAGACACACTTGCGTATACAGTAAAGCAATCAGAAGATCTTCTATGTGCATGAAACATGTGTGCATGTGCATAAATAAACAGTGCACGCGCATCAGACAACATAAATTAATTAAGCTATTACTAAGGGCTGTCAGCAATGACTTAGTGCAGTAGTATAATGTTAACACTTTGGGTGGGTGAAGGTGACTTTAATAAACTCGGATTCTTTGCCAGCTTTACGGTTAATATTTGTATATCACTTTACTTCCTTCTTTCTTCCTTCCTTCCACTTCCTTCAACTCCCACGCCCATCATAGGAGACAAATCTCGCATTGAACAAGACACATTTGCGTTTACAGTAAAGCAATCAGAAGATCTTCTATGTGCATGAAACAGACAACAAAATCTTCTCAGACGAACTGCTCTGGCAGTGGATCCAATATTTTAATAGTGACATTTTAACAGTTGTATTTTAATAAAACTAATTCAAGACTCTGTCAGAATAGCAAATTTTAGGAAAACCATTTGGGGGATGATGCTCAAAAATGAAAACAAATGAGAGGTCAAAGTCTTGACTCCGAAAAAGGAATAGACGTGACATCATCATTGAATGTATTTATGTTTGGACAACGGGTGCCCGGGGGAGGGGGTATTCTCCCCTCTCGAAGGTTTTCTCCATGGACTCTCCTTCCTTCCTGGAAAGAATTAGTATCTGAAAATGCGCTTTTATTCATGTTTTAACCCTCGCTCCCAGGAAAATCCTCTGATCCACTCCTTAGTTGTTAGACCTGTGCATACCTATCTGTACATCCCTTTTTGTGTTTACACTAATGTCTTTTTAGTTACAATTCTAACTAACCTTGTAATTCCATAGCCAATTCACGGAAATTTTTGGGTGGTGAAATTTTTTTTTTTTTTTTGTTAAAAAAAATGAAGATATGAAAAAACTGTTTTTTAAAATATAGGAGAGGGGGGAATTTTTTTCGTTCATTTTAGTGAAAATTAGCCAAGAAAAGTATTTTGAAATTTAAAGGGAGGGTAATGAAATTTAAAGGGATAAAGGAACAAATTTATGAACAACTCAGGTTTATTATGTGTTTGAATACACCTGTGTACATTCAGCTTGAATACCTGCATGAGTGTAGCCACGGAGATGGAAAGGGTCCATTTTCCCCTCTAAAAATTCTCAGAAGTGAGTCTAAAGCCAACATCTGACAGAAAAATAGTACATATATCCACCTCCTCCCTCCCTCCGTAAAAAGCCGTTGCTGTTCTCGTGGGTATTATCGTCTAGTCTTGATATAACAAATTTTGTTCCGCTCTTGAAAACCAATCAACTACTAAAGTGCGTTTATTGCAGTTGATAAACTGATATATTTTATAGAATTGTCATAATTTCCTTAAAAAATGATAATTTTGGATCTATTTTGTTATTAAACCCACATCTGTTCCCGAATTTTTCATCTTGTTAACTCTTTGGTTCATTAATTGTATTTTGAGGAACAAATACTTACTAACTTTTTATTACTTTTTTGGCTTCTGACTTTCCATAGTCACTGATCATTTGCCGTGAGTTTTGTTTATGATTCGTCCAGGGAAACAGGCCTGGTTTACTTTAAAGACAATCAGCTAAGACAAAAACTTTTGTCGAAGCAATTGGTATAAGGAGCTATTTCTAAGTTGAAAAATGTAACTGTGAGAGAAAGGTTTCCTAATTTCTAGGGCTGTAATGAGAGAAAGGTTGAGGTGGCTAGGACACGTTCTGTGAAGGAAGGATGACAGATTTCCAAAGATTGTCCTTGTCGGCCAACTATCTAGGGTCAAACGAAAAGCAGGTTGTCCCCGAATGGGGTGGGAGTAGGTCGTCAGGAGAGATTTAAAGGCAATTGGAACTTTTTGGGGGTTTTGAAAGAGGGAGGTATTGAATAGATTCGGATGGAGGAGGAGCATGTGTAACTATGTTTGCTTCAGGTGGTATGGTGCTGAAGTGAGTAGTTAGTAGTTCATCTTCTTAAGAAGTAGTAAATCTTCTTATGGGTTTGAACCGTTCAGGCCTATTGGCCTCTAACACATATTATAAGATATCAAGGCGATATGTTTTCCCGTCCAACATTCATTTCTAGGCTTCTTTTTTTACTTCTTGTGAAAGTGGTTGCTTATCTAACTTAGGGTTCATCCGAGATCTCCTACCTCTTTTTACATTGTCTTTTATATTTTCCGTATGGCCCAAATGCAAGATAATAGTTTATTGATCATTTTCAGGAAGAAGAAGAAGAAGGAAGGTCAAGCAACGGAGAGGACAGCGATTTTTATGATAGCTCAGAGGATGAAAAAAAAATGGCCAAAGAATTAAGCAAGACCTATAAAAAAGTGAGGAGGGATAAAGAACAGAGAGAATATGAAGCAAGACAAGCTGCTAGAAACGAGCCGAAATTCTTTGAGGTTAAAACAGATTCTCAATTTGGTAATGCTGGCTTGAAGACGAAATCCAAAAGGTATGACAAATATGTTTTGTCGCTTTCAGTTTTGTTTTCTTTTTTAGGTGGTAGTTGTGTATTTAAAAAGTCTTTGTGTAAAAAGTATTAATTCAAGGGGCTCATTGTTCCAGACAGACCTTTTAATCCCTAAAATTGAAGATGTAACGTCGGGGGAGGGAAAGGGGTGGCAAAAGGCAGGTTTTATTATGTATATTAGTCGCGAATTTTTATTCTGACATTTTTAAAGTATAGGTGGCCAGACACGTGTATAAGTCAAGTTCGTTTTTTAACAATAAATTTACAACCGAAAAAATACTTTTACATTCTCTCTCTTGTAAGGCTCAATGGTTAATAAGAAACAAAGGAGCAAAAAACATTCTAAAAAAATTATGAATAAAAAAAAAGGCGTGCATAGTAATCTTTTTTGGAGGAAAAGGGGCAAAACAGAAAAGGGGAAATTTGAAAAACAAAACAACAAAGCTGGCGGGAAATGTTACAGAGGAGAATAGATGATGAGAAAAATGGGAATAGATGAGACAAATTGTGAGCATCGTGGGGTTTCAAGAGTTGATGAATTCTCAAAAGATTTCTCAAAAAAGTTAGAGAGTTGATGCTTCGAAATAAAGTGCCACGTGTCCGATCAGGGAGCATTAGCAACATCTTGTTCATCTCTTTTTAGTTTGGTTATTATCAGCCTCTCTAGCCTCTCTTTTTAAACCTTTGGCTGATTTCACAGCTGTATCTCTAGCTTCATGCCTAGACCGGGTTTCTGGCCGGGTATGTGTATAGACGTTTCTGTAGAGACGTGTATAGAATTCTAACTGAATTTCTATCTAAACTAGGCTCAGCGATATTGTCTAGGTTCGAAAGTTAAACAAGTAACTTTAGAAAGCTTCCTTACTTAGAGTTTTCTTATCGTCATTATTCTTTTATCATAATTATTATTTTTATAGGCTTTGCCTAAGCCAAATTTGGTTTACCAAATCGTTTACAAATTGGTGGGCTAAAGAGAGAGAGAGAGAGAGAGAGAAAAAAAAACAACAACAAAATTATTAAACCCCTGAATAAGCTGAAATTACCTGAATAAGCTGAAGTTACCTTTTCTTCTTTGGACTAGTCCTTGGGCTTTGGGCCTTAAAGGTTCATTTGAGGATAGAAATTCATTACACTGCCCGATTAAGCAGCGATTTTTTTCTCGTTTAGATGACTAAAATTAGTGTACGAAAAGGTATAAGTTGAGAGAAAGATAAATGATGAGCCAACTTAAACTGTTGAATAGCCATATTCCCCACACTTTTAGAAGAAACAACATTCGAACCTCGTTTTCGACTTTTTCTACTCTGACAGCGCACGAATTCGGATTTTGACCATTTCGCTTTGAATAGCGAAAATGCAAAATTATTTTTCCTCAGTCTTTATGTTTTGTTTGATAAATGTAAAGAAAATTTCTATATTCATTTTCACAGTTATGTATCCTAATCGCCTGCGCGTCGACCTTATTCCTGTTACGCAAGTTGAATTGTGTCATCATGTGGAACAAAAACGCTGTTGCTAACCAAGAGAAAGGGTATAAGGGACAGTTTTATTGTTTTATAGGAGAGAGGAGTTTTTGAATCACTTTTTTCCAGGTTTCAGTGAAACAAACCATTCAAGATCTTACTTATTAGCTGGTTAATGTGGCTTTTTTATGGTTGTATATAGTTTCTCTCGTTTTTTGCCTTTGAACAGCATTGACATCACAAAATAAAACACTCCAGTTCCAGAAACCCAAATCTTGGGATAATCAAAAATAAATATACTAGTTTTAGTCATTTGGAATGTAATCTGAACTAATTAAAATTTTCGTCGAGAAATTAATTAAGAACATTAATGCTTACCGGTTGCATTCACATTAGTTTCTAGTCTACATTGGGGTTCTTAGGTTTGGGGTTTTGCTAAAGCAGCTAAGCTAAAAGTAGCTCAGATAAGATATTCTAAGAGAATTTTAGGCTTGAAAGATTCATTTATTTCAGCGGTACTGGAAGGAGATTTGGGGCTTTTCCCCTTTAGGAGTATTAGATTGGTTAGAATGGTGAAATTCTTAGAGGAGATAATTAGGCTACCTAGAGTCCGACTTCTTAAGTCAGCTTATTTGGAGAGCTTGAAGGACTGTAGACGTGATTCGTGGCCAAATATTATCTTATTATCCATAGTTTCTCTTATTTTCTATGTTTAAATGTTGTTTATATAAATATTGAAAATAGTCTTTCAGTTAAATACACCTAGTTGATAAGAGCAGTTAGAGCGAGGCTTGTCGCGTTTCGAAGAAAAAAACAAAACAAAAAACTTAAGAAGTTATTGAAGTTACAGCTTCATTTATTTTTTCTTGGAAACGTTATGTCATCGCAAACTTTTATAAATATTTGTGATTAATTATTTTTTTTCTATCTCTTGAGGTGCTTCCAAGTTTCATTTTTATAGCTATAAGATGCTTATGAAAAATTAAAGAATAAAAAAGGTCCAACTCAACAACGAAACGATTTTTTATTGTCAAAAATATCTGCAGAAACAAACATCAAAAGGAAGAAATAAAAATAAATAAAATTAAGTATAAACCGCTAGTATCGGCAACCTTGGCTTAGAACTTCATGGAGCGCAATAATTTATTTTTGAAAAAGTTTCAGGCGTGTCTCTTGTTTGCGGGCATGATGAAGCATAAGTGTGTTTCATATGGACGACTACTGATGAAGTATTATGCAAAAACGCCCTGTTGCTTGAGTTTCACATCTATTTTAACCAAAATATCAACAAGGAGATAAAAGAAAAATTGAGTAAAAAAAAAAATCTGAAACGGAACTACTCTAATTACCTCTTTTATAACAACTATCTATATATATATATATATATATCTATATATATATATATATATATGCTATATATATATTATATATATATATATATATATATATATATATATATATATATATATATATATATATATATATATATATATATATATATATATATATATATATATATATATATATATATATATATATATATATATATATATATATATATATGTTTGGCAAGTTGACAAATTCCCTACTACTACTATAGCTACTATTAACACTCACTGCAGCACCAAGCCGCTTGAGATCAACACAGCTGCGCACGATCCTCCTCCATCTCATTCTATTCAAAGCTTCCCTCTTTGCACCCTTCCAAAATTTCCAATTTTTTAAAATTCTTTCTTAAAGCCTCTTCCCAGGCCCATTTGGTGACGACATGCTTCAGTTTGGCCCTAGATGGATAGCCGATAAAGACTATCTTTGGCAGTCTGTCGTGCTTCGTCCGCAAAACGACTGAACGTCTAGCCATCTGAACGTGTCTCTCATTATAGCGATAAAAAATGTCGAGATTATATGCTCTGTGATGGTCAGTGCCATAAAAAGGGGTTAGATAAAATTTCAGGGTCTCTAACACCCTGCAATCCTGGAAAAACTAGGATCACAGGGTATAACTCAATTGGCTTTTATTGACTACGCTTCTGTCCTATGGTTTACATTAGAACATATTGGTAGTTTTTATAGTTAGTTATGGGAATCGCTTCAGATAATACGTAGCTTGATTAGTATTTGTTTATCCAGGGTATAGCGTGCCTGAGGCAGTTAGGATTGGACAGAAAAGTATCTCTTGTTATACTTAAATGTATTGTATTTTACTATTGTTTCTAATCATACTCATTTGCTTTTTTTATTTTTTGTGCTCCTTTGCATAAATATATTCATGTTATTATATTATTTTATTTATCATATTATTTTATGTATATAAAATAATGTTTATATGTATATTGGTTATTTTATAGTAATATATGTTTTACGTTTATTATTTTATAATTCATTTTACAGTTTATATATTTGTATAAATATATGCATATGTATATTTTAGATCAACGCTTGAAGAACGATTGCAAATAGAAGAGCAGGAGAGCATAACGAGACCCCGAACGGGGGGAGTTGGCAGCAGGGAAATGACTTTTACGCTTAAACAGGTACTGTCAATCATTACTTAAAAAAAATATATTTAAAAAAATATATTTTTTAAGTATCCTTAGACATTAAAATGTCCTAACTGCAAAAAAGAGTGTTGTATTTTCTTCTTTTTTTTTCAACGCCTGATTGATATTGGAATTTTTTTCGGACTGAAATTTTTTTTATAATTTACAACAAAGCATTACTAATTTTTTCTTTCAATATAGATAGATCAGTGTATTTACGAAATGTGTACACAATGAGGAAATACCTAACAAAACAAATTACAAACACTCAAAACAAAATACAAAGCGAAAAATAGCTTAATCTAGATCCAAAAAAGTTAATCGCATAAACTTTTTTTCCTCTCTAAGCGTTTACACCAACTCGAGCTATTGTTGCTGGGTTTGTACTTTGAACAATGCGGAGAAACAGGAAAACATATAATGCTTCCCCTTGAATCAAATATAAATAATTTCAAATATAAATGCTTCCCCTTGAATCAAATATAAATAATTTCAAATATAAATGCTTCCCCTTGAAATCAAAATGGCATTCTCGGGGAAATCGTCTAAATTTTTGTCCTCCTTACAAATGGGACCAGCATATCGCCCTTCAGGCGTCACATTTTTCCTATCGAATACCTTTTGGCCGCTCTGGATTGGAAGGCGATTTGCCTGTAGTTGCACTCGTCGACATCAAAACGTGCTCAGTAAATTAAGTTTAAAATAAATTTCCTTACTTGACTTTCACGAGGACCAATACCATCATTCCATGCATAAGGCATTCCCTCCCTTTATAATAATGATGTAATCAGGGATGGTCACTAAGTTTTCAAAACATTCTTTAACATCTCTTCTTATGCAGCTCTGTCTTCATTTAGCCTAATTAAATTCAACCAAAATTTAGCATCAAAATAGACCTACGTAGCTTTGATGACATTTCAATGAAATTTAGTTCTATTACCGCGGCACATACGATGTAAACCCAAAATTATAGCGACAAATTAATTTGTCCACAAATGTTTTTATATTTGGCTCAGAGGTGACTTCAAATAATAGAGTTATTTATAAGTCGGGCCATGGGTCTGCAAAAGGTCTTAAGCGAAGTTGGACAGGAATCAAATGTCCCTTGGAGCTCGATTAGAGATCTAAGAGTTTTTTCTTCAAACAGGAGGGTGGGGTGGGTAAAGATCTCTTGATTCCCGTACTCCTTCCCGTGTCAGATGCAGGAATGGATTCAGATGCGGTCTTCTCTCTAAGAGGTTTGAAAATAAATTTAAACTACATAATTATTATAATATATGACACTCTTGTATTCATCGAGGCAAAAGCTGTAATGTTGATCTGGGTAGAAAACCAAGAGGATCAAGTGCTGATAACCCAGTTGGGTTCAGGGTTTGTCTTAGACACAAGATAATTAGAATGAACTAAGTGGGCAACTTGGGGATTTCCACGTCGAATGAAGCTTTTTTTTGTAAGTAATTTTTCTATGATATGTGACAGGCAAAGTATCCCTAAATTTTAGCTCTGGTTTATAAACAACTACTACTACTACTAACAACTCACCGCAGCACCAACCCGCCTGAGGGCAACACAGCTACGCATGCTCCTACTCCATCCCAATCTATCCAAATCCTCCCTCTTTACAGCTTCCCTCCCAGGAAGTTCCTGTTTCCCTTAGATCATTCTTTGACATCTTCCCACCCCAACCGTAGACGACCTGCTTTCCGTTTAACCCTTGACGATTACCCGAAAAGGACAATCTTTGGCAATCTGCCATCCTTCGTCCGCAGAACGTGCCCAAGCTATCTCATCCGTAATCCGTAGGCATTTTCTGTGGAAAACATCTAATAAATCTTCATCAGCTTTTCGAACACTTTTGAACACTACTTAAGATAACCTTGGAAATTGTCTTTCGTTGTGGACTGTTATTTAGAAGAAATGCTGCAAAGAGATTGAAAGAGTAAAATTAATGTAGTTATGATAAAGTAAGGCTTGTTCTTTGAAATCCTGAAATTAGAGCGAATTGTTCTTTGAAATAATATGAAATTCGAATAAATTCCCTTGGTTAGAACATACATTCGGCAATTTTAGCCTGAGGTTACATAGAAATTTCTCTAAAAATTCGCTCAGAAAATTATGAACTGGATTTTGACATAATTCAAAGACACTAGGCGCATCCAGACTTTCAAAAGAGCGTACGTGCAATATCTCAGGAAGGGATAAAAGTATTAAGTTGGGACTTTCAGGGATATAATACAGTAAGGCTTGTTCTTTGAAATCCTAAAATTAGAACACAAATTCCCTCAAAACAATTGTTTGAAATCGGAACATTTCCCTAAAAACACTTTCAGAGCATCGTGAGGAGGGCGTTGAACTAATTCAAAAGACACGGTGTGCTTCTAGATTATCAAAAGGACGCATATGCAATATCATAGGAAAGGTTTAAGGGTATTAAGTTGGGGCTTGCAGGGATACGAAAAAGTAAGCCCCTTTTCTTTGAAAATCCTGAAATTTGAACACATTGCTTGAAACGGAACAAATTTCTCTGCATAGAACATGTATTCAGCAATTTTATTCAGAGGTACTGTACAAATATGAGAGATCTCTAGTTTTCTCTGATTTACCGTATATATATATGATAGGGCTGTTAGCAATGCGTAATAAATGTAGCTAGAAATTTCGAATATGGATATACTTGCCAGGCTTCTAACCGTCATTTGACCATTCTTAAAATTTTTCTGAATCAGCCAATTTACCCCCCCCCCCCTCTGTCCACACTAGAAAATCTTCATTCTTGGGTAACTCAGACAACTATATTCACAAACAAAATGCTCTAAACCCTCTCAATTTTTTGGAAAACATCTAAGATTATCCCACTATTTAACATCCTAAAATACTATGTTTTTAATGCGCATGATCAAAGGGTACGCGAGTGCGTAAGGCTAGTGGGTTGGGTAGATTTTCAATCATTGATTGTTCTGATTCTAAAAAAGGCATCGTTCCTAAAGTTTATAGGGTAATAAGTATGACCCTAGATATAGGACTTTCCAATGAATAGATTCATTATTTGTAAATTAGAACACAATTTTGGGCTCAGTTTAGTATCAGTGCTAGAAAGGTTACTTAACATAGAAAGCTAATATAGAAAGGTTAACATAGAAAGGTAACATAGTTTGTTCGTTCTTGATTGTTATGACTGTAGTGTTTCTTTTCCCGTGACTAGATTGTGTAACAAACGTCTATATATATTTTTATTGTTGTAAATTGTTATTGTATTTATATTATTGTTATATTTATATTTTGATTGTTATGACTATAGTGTTTCTTTTCCCGTGACTAGATTGTGTAACAAACGCCTATATTTATTTTTATTTTATATATCTTTGCGTCTTTTTTTTTTACCAGAATAAAAGCTAATTGTTGCCAGATAACTGTCACAATATAAATATTTTCTTTATACTTGTTTTAGTCTTAATCTTTATAATGTATTGTATCTCATATAACCTAATCTTGATCTCTTTGTCTTATATTCGTTTTAATCTTAGCCTCTCATAGTCGTTATTTAGTGTTCTACTATAATTGATTATTGCTTAATTTTACTTTTGCAGAGCGAAAAATTTGTGAAGGCCAGAGAAGAGGCGAAGAAACATTTTGAAGAGCGAAGACAAATTCGAAGATCAGCAAAGGGAATGCATACTAAAAAAGTTAAGCTACGACATTTTTAAATAAAGTAATAAATAATAAAATAAACAAAATAATTCGTTCTCTATGCTGCTATCAAATTAGAAATGGTATTAAAAGGGCATAGATGTCCTAACGAGGGATACCACGTCCGTGTTTTGTGTTCGGTATCAGATAGTACCAGGCAGGAATAATGGACCTTAGGATTATCCGTAGCAGCATGCACTGACGACAGGCGCATCACTCATCCACAAACAACGGCAGATATGCACGCGTGCTGACACCTGTATGTCTAGTCAGATCGTAATTCCAATAAACTGTGGTGTTCTAGTAAGTGGATCCCTGGTATCAGTAATACTCGTCCCATAGTACGCGACATTTGAGAATAGAAAGTTGGGAGGAACCGGAGCGATTGAGAGCATAAATGTAACTTTTATCAATATTGGAATCACCAATGAAAGTTCATTTACAATTTCACTTAATTTAGAGAAAATCATGGAAGACGGGATTGTGTCTCAATTATAATTTTAATAACGGATTAAGCTTTGAAGAGTTAAACCCTAAAAAAAGAAAAGAAAGAAACTTGATTTTTCGAAAGAGTGTAGTCAGTGGACGCTTACAGATAGGAAAGTTGCTTCTTCTTTTTTTATGGGTAGGGTAGCCTAGAAAAAGTTGAAAGGATGCTCATTCGATCGGTCACGTCCAAGATTTTTTTTTTCTATATTGGAAGAGATTAAGCCAATAAGGAAATATTTGAGCCATATTGTACTGCAAAATGACAATTTTGGCTTACAAATTGCTATTAAAAAATTGGAAGGTTTCCAGAAATTTCTGCTGCCATATGTTAGCGCATTTTGTTCCTAACAATATTTTGAGTTCCTTCAAGTTGGCCGGTCGTCATGTACTATCATAGTGTGAAGAAGTACCAAAAAATCAGTTTTCTCAGAAAATTTGGTGCACAGAAAGGCTCAAGTACTCTGCTCTTCAAAAAATCCTTTTGACACCGTGCAACCAGAAATCTTGATACTCGAGATGGGCTTCGACGTTTATCTGTCCTTTGTCCACTTTTTTGTTGGAATGACAGTTCGACTTTCTGAATTGTCGTGACATTTCCAGACATAAGAAAGATACCATTTGACCAAGACGACATTTTTATTTAGATGTATTTTTCTGCTTTAACAAAATTGAACAATCTATTAGATTTCTTGAAAACTTCAACAAATTTTAAGCCTTATTAGTTATTTCTTGACAGTTAGAACCTATATGCCATCAATAGCTTTAATATCTCACATATGATTGACGCTAAAAATATTTTGATATTTTAGAACATCTTCTCGAATTTCTAGATTAAAGACTGGAAATATTTAAGAAATATGCGAGAGGGTTGTAGTTACGAAGTCTACCCAAAGGAAAAATACTCTACTGCTTCAACAGTTGACGTTATTTAATATTTTTTATTTAATATTATTTATATTTTTTATTTAATATTATTTAATATTTTTTATTTAATATTATTTAATATTTTTTATTTAATATTATTTAATATTTTTCTAAACCAAGTCACTATTCATTTTAAGGTTTGTAAATAATTTTTTTCAGCGTGTCTGAACTAGCCTGAATATTCATAAGAACAAGTAAGGAATGAGGTTGAGTCATAGCTTTTTGGTGATCTAAAAAAAGCATTTTTTCAGTGCAGATATTTTATTTCGAGAAATATTCATTTTATTTCTATAGCTCCATTGTTATTAAATAGTTACTCAGTGACTGCAGTTGATTTTTGTTTGTTGCCTTGTATTGCTGTCTCACATGGCAAAATAAAATTATACTACGAGCAAAGTTATCCAGTTGTGCTTATGTTTTTTCGCTATCGTTAACTTCCGAAGAAATATTTGGTTTATATAGTTTATTAACTGGATTAAGGAGCGTTTGGAAACGAAATTCAGTCATGTTTATCTCGGAATGATTTCTCAGCCAGAAGAACGATTCCACGCTCAGGTCACAATGTTTTCTGCACCTTCAATATCTCAGGAAAAACAGTTGATATAAGGGATGGGTCCATCAAATACGTGATGGCGTCTGAAACCAAATGAAAAAGTATTTTAAGGAGTCTTGCATCAACCACGGATGTCTGCAGACGGACAATCAGGTTAATTAGACACTAAGTTAGGACAATTTCCATCACAAGTAAAGAGAGATATGATCTGATTTGTAAGGGGAATACCTCTTACCACCTTGTCAGATGAGACAGCCGTAGAAGATAGGGCTGTGAAATGCTTGTTAAAGAAGCAAAAAAAAAAATTGCAGTTATTTTACTTTGAGAATAGTTATTTCCTGTTTTTCCAGACCAAGCTATTGTTTATTCTAAGACTAGGATATTGCTTTTGCCATCAGAAGAAATTTAACCTAACATCTTTTTTCTTTTGTCATTTAAGCTTTCTGAATTCAATATTTTGCCAAAGATTTACAAACATAAAAAAGAATATGGTTAAGACACAATAGTTGGGCACGAGATTTTAGACGAAAAAAAATTACACAAAGTATTAAGAGTTTTCAATGTAATTATTTTACTGCGAGAGTTTTTTTTTTACTTAGTTGGTTGTTTAATACCGAACAATCTACGTTACTTATAAGCCAAAAGACCATTCGAAATATATGCGAACACAAGCTTGTAGAGAACGCCCTCACAGACTTTCGTAATTAATAGAACATTTATGGACAAGAATACTTACTAATAAAATACACAGATTATTATAATGCAAGATTTAATTGTTTATAATTATCCAGTAATTTCACAGGCTTAACAAAAAATCATGTCTAAAAGACAAAAAAAGCAAAACTTCAAAAAGAAACAAAATAAAACTTATTATTGTAAAAATGGAGAAGAGAAGTACTGCTGCTGCTGCTGACGACGGAAGCTCCTAGAAGAAAAAAAAGAAGTGACATCAACAGGGCCAGATTAAAGGACTACGCCCTTAATTGGGTTTTCGTTAGTTTTTATATTAAAGGTGAACAAAATAATAAAGCAATGCTAGTGACAGCCGAGGGACGATTCTAATTTGCTCATAAAATAATAATGACCATTGTTCATATAGCTCTTAACTTGCTATAAAGTCATACCTAAAGGTCAAACAATGTCACGGTTTAATGACTATCTTTGCGGAAGGGTTTGTTATAATCAAATTTAGAATACAATAAGTTGCCCAATCTTTCTGTTTCTGTGATGGTAAGGCAAAAACAAAAGAAATTTTACATAATAAATAACTGGTACTTTTTATTTTTTACCAAAAATTATTGGAGGGGGGGGCTAAGGGTCTTTTTAGCTACGTTTTTACGAAAAATTTTCGAAAAAATCTCCAAAAATTGGAATGCTGGTTCATTGCACCAGGGGTAAAAATAAGTCTTTAGAACGGCAAGCTCCTACAATTTAGATAGACCTTTCGACCTTTCATAAAAGGTCAAATTGCGGTTACTCATTTGTTTTATTTCATTATCATATTCCTCATTTAATGTAGAGTTTCATATTAAGTCAAAAAAACTTTTCGATAGCACAAATATTTGAACCGCTTATTAGAAAAATAAATAGTAATAAAAACTATGATCAGAACCCTATAGCTAGGTAGCCTTTATACAACAGCCTATACTAGTCTATTGAGTTAGTAGTACTTACAACTAACTTTATACGGCAAAGGTTTTAAAGATTTGAAGTGGATAGAACTTCAGGAGAAAATACTGCATGAATAATATTTACCCAGATTGTTACTATGTTTTTTTTACGTCATAATTGAGCCATATCAAGGAAGTTCTAACACCTGCAGTTGTCAAGTTTTTTTTAAGCTTATTGTGAATAAGCTGACTATGTTCGACTCTTATAATTTTTATTTGTCTGCAATATTTCAGCTTGCTTATGATACTCCTTGTCACTTTCGGATATGGGAAGAAGAAAGCGCACCCAAGATACCATTATTTTTTTCCGCTTTTTGGACTACAAGACAAACTTCGAACAAAAAGAATGTGCTACATCATGATTAAATCTGACATGAATAAAATTCACATTGCTATCAAGTCTCACTTGACTGGTAAAAGACAGGGTAAAACGAAGGACGTAATACCATACCGTATATTTTAGACGAGGAAAAGCTAGATTTAAAAATCGGTTTAGCTAGTTTAGGTAGAAATTTAAAATAGGTAATAGCACCATTATGAAAAAAAAAACAAGACAAGAATCTAGGGATTTTTGTAAAAAAAAGATGAATTAAGCTAAGAAAATTGAATTTGAGGTTTTTAATTATATACAAAAAAAACCGTGTCTGTTCGAAAATTAGAGCTGTATTAACAAATACAAATCCATAGGGTAATGTACCACCTATAAGTGAAAAGAACATAGTTTTGACTTTATATATCACTAAACTAGATACCTAAACTATGATATCAATTTTGAACTCCCTAAACTTCTCCCCCCCCCCCCCAAGAAAAAACAATGCAGAAAACTTAGTGGTTCACTAAGAGAAGCTTAATATTTTAGGAAGCAGATGGCACTCTGATAAAACAGTGCCGTTTTAAAGGTGGCCGATAACAGGTACATGCTTTGGAATTGGTCCATGTAGAGAAGACCATACGTTATATTTAAATATGGGCGCCACATGGTCCATGGATTAAAAAAAGACATTAAAACAAAAACATGAAGAAAAAATAACTCCTAACGAAAAATAAACAATTCACACCCCACTACGCAAGGCTGTATCAAGTCCAACACGAATTTCTGTCCGACACGTAAAATCGCAAGAAAATGCATATAAACAAATCTTTTACGGGTTTTTAAATTTTTTTCGTACTCCTCCATCCCCAGAACAAATATCCTGGATACGGTCCAGCCATTATGTATATATACAACATGTCACACTCGTCTCTCCTTATCCTGCCGATCCTCCACCCTCCAAAAGCTCTATATGTATATGTCGGGGGTGGAAATTTAGAAGAGGAATTGCCAATTGAATAATAGGAGTTTAGGAAGTACAGCTATGTAGGGAGAAATTGTATGTTCTATTTAGTCCAAAAATCTATCCAAACACCCTATTTATCCCGGTTTTATTCAACAAAGCATTAGGTTACCATTGATGAAGATATAGTTCATGTTTACACAACAATTTTTAAAATTTTTTAAATTCATTAGAATTCTAAGACAAAAAAACTATCAAATCATTTACCAAATCTATCAAAATATACATGTACGAGATTCACTATCGTTCTTACGAAATTTCTCCCTACACAGCCATTCTTCCTAAATTCCTAATATCCAGTTGTGAATTGCTTTTAAAAATCATCACTATCGATACCCTCCTTCTTACTCAAATCCCAAAATTTCATCCATCAAATCCTTAAACTTTTTAAAATGCACATAGAGTGCTCTGAATCTTAATTATACCCATAAATCAGGCAACAATATGGACCACTCCATGACCCCAAAATACTTTCTTCTTTCTCTAAGTGGCATATAACTACCGAAATTATCGAAGTCGTTATTACCGAATGCCGCCAGCTGAATCGGTTGTGCTAGTCACAGATCCTCTTTGACCTCGAGTACTGTAGCCTGGAGTGACAGGATCAGCGTTGTCAACAACTATAAACTGTGCCCAGTAATCGGCTGGGAGCGTCAGCAGTTTTTCCATCACCTTAAAAACGAGAGAAATAATTAGTACCAAGGTAAAGTAGCATTCTCTTCATAAAGAAAATAGAAACACAAGACAGCAATCCACACAACAGCTCGATGGTCTAAAAAAACACATCAAGGAGGGGGGTAAAATATTATCTAAAGACTATTTTATAAACCATTCGCAATAGGTTGTAACACCAAAGCCCTAAAAAAGGCCCTAAAAATGGTTTAAATAAAACTTACTGACCCACCTCCCACAAGGAAAAGAAATAAAATTTTATTAAATTACATTCAAAATAAACGTATCGAGATCGCAAGGGGAGGATAGCTTCTGATATTAGTCGGCAGTGTTCAAAACCTTAACACAAATACGAAGGGGGATAAAAATATTACATTAATTTTAAGTTTTCTGGTGCTAGGAACATATTAGAATTCCTAAAGCTGGAATATTAATAATGTAGCAAAACCTTTAAAAAAACTTTGATGTGTATATAAACAGTTATTTTTTTGCCTTTTTTTATGTATATGGTAACACCTAGACAACTCAATTTTCAAAAGGATTAGAAAAATGTTGAGGTGAAATTCGATGTGGGATGGGATATATTTATCAAAAAAAAAAAAAAAAAAAAAAGAAAAAACTTTGATCCTTCAATTTTGAAAATTCTTTCAGTTTTCCATTCTAATCTTCCTGTTTTTTTCTTCTCAAATACGTAGCCTTCTATTTTCTTTCGTTATTCTTTTTTTGTTATTCTCTATTATTCTTTCGAACTGACAGCAAATTTTTGATTGTGTGAGCAAACTAATGGCAATATATTCCTCTCTAAATTCGTTGACACCACTTACTTTTCTTTAGTTTATTTCTTCGAATTTTGTAATACTTCGCCAGCTTTGCTTTCGATCTTTCACAGATGGAATTTTAGCTTCTAAGTTATGTCCTTTTAGTAGAGAAGCGCCGTGTTAATTTGTTTGGTATTAGCTGGTAAGAGGTAAGATCGTTACTAGAATAAGTTGTTGTTACAACAAGACACCATGAAATGTTAAAATTTCACATTCAAATTAAAAGGAGACCGCGCAGTTAAATCCAAATTTATTTTACAATTTATAACCTATATAAATTAAATTTTTTTAACGAATAAATTAAAAAAAAAACAAGTTTTTTTTAACTGCAAGTAAGGAGCGACATTAAAACTTAAAACGAACAGAAATTATTCCATATATGAAAGGGGTTGTCCCCTCCTCAATGCCTCGCTCTTAACGCTAAAGTTTGACTCTTTGTCACAACTCTACTTTTTAAAACAATAAAAAACTTTTGCGTAAAGAGCGAGGCGTTGAGGAGGAGACAACACCTTTCATATACGAATAATTTCTGTCCGATTTAAGTTTTAATGTCGCTCTTTACTTGCAGTTAAAAAAACTTGTTTTTTAAAATTTAATTTCTGAACGTTTTTGAATTAATGCATGTTTTGATTTTGGCTCACCGCACATGAATATTTAAAACGAAATTTGCATATTAATTTTTTTTGCCAAATGGATTTCTCATAGTTTTGATCAGACGATCTTGATAAAAACAAAGGGGTGGGGGAGGACGCCTAGTTGCCCTCCAGTTTCGGTTACTTAAAACTGCAACTATAACTTTTTATTTTTATTTTTCGAACGTTTTTGTCAGTAATAAATATACGTAACTAACGAATTAACTTACGTAATGAACTTCTATATCTGTGTATTTTTATTGCATAAAAGGGGGTTTGCCCCTTCGTCAATACTTCGCTCTTTACACTAAAGTTCGAATTTTGTCCCAATTCTTTAAGAATGATGGGGGCTTAAGTCGTCCCCAAAGACATAGTTATTAGGATTTTCGACTAAAGTGAACAGAATAGGTATCTCAAAATTTTGATCCTGTGACTTTGGGAAAAAATGTGCATGGGACGGGGCCTAGGTGCCTTCCAATTTTTTTGTTCACTTAAAAAAGGCACCAGAACTTTTAATTTCCGTTAGAATGAGCCCTCTCGCGACATTCTAGGACCACTGGGTCGATACAATCGCCCCTAAAAAATAATAAAAAACACAACAAATAAACACACTTTCGTGATCTGTCTTCTGGCAAAAAATAAAAAATTCCACATTTTTGTAGATAGGATCTTGAAACTTCTACAGTTGGGTTCTCTGATACGCTTAATCTGATGGTGTCATTTTCGTTAAGATTATAGGAATTTTAGGAGGTGTTCCCCCCTATTTTCTAAAATGAGGCAAATTTTCTCAGGCTCGTAACTTTTGATGGGTAAGATTCGATTTGATGAAACTTATTTATTTAAAATCATCATTAAAATGCGATTCTTTTGATGTAACTATTGGTATCAAAATTCCGTCTTTTAGAATTTTGGTTATTATTGATCCGGGTCGCTCCTTACTACAATTCGTTACGATGAACCGTTTGATTAATACACCAAACTGGTGCAACAAAAGAAATTTTCAAAAATAAACTAAGACAAAGACTATTACCGGATACCGTTATTTAAGATGTGTGACCCACAAAAAACAATTATTCACAAGGTTCTTAAAATTAGAAATTTATAATTTATAAACTATAATTTATAAGCTGTCTATAATTTTATAAACTATAAAAAATTTATAAATTATAAGCTATATAAATTACATTTTTTTTTCTAACATATCAATACACCAGACTGGTGCAACAAAACAAATATTAAAAAATAATTATTCCGAAGGTTCTTTAAAAAAAAAAAACGACTTTAAAAAAAAACGCTTAAGAGTCAAAATTCAAAAAGATAGGCTAATATTGGTGCATGAGAGGGGAGAGAGTTGAGTATTGAAAAGCGATGGAGACTGGATTTGTAATTATTATTTTTCTTTGCTATTCTTATTATCTATTATTGTTTTTAATTCAATTATGTATTTTATATATTTATTTTTTCTTAAATATAAGTTATAATTTATTTATTTTTGGTCTATTTATAATAGAATTAACTAAATAGTTGAGTTAATAGGACGTGGACTTTCGTGCGACTGTAAACCCTCATAGGTTTTCTCCGGCGAGAAACTGTTTTTAGTCTATTCATTTATTTGTGAATGTGAAAATAAAAAAAACTTGGACTTAAAAAAAACTCAGATTATGAACTAATTACTTCTCTTCTTATTTCAACACATAAAAAATAGGGAAAATCATAGCAGAAAATTACACAGATTTACTTACATTCTTTACTTTTCTTGTTTGGGATATAATTTGTTCCTGCGATGGGTCTGGTTGAGAGTATCCAACTATTGTCTGACCAAAAACCATCGCTAAATTTTCTATGGGCATTTGACAAGCCGGCGACTCGGCAACCCTGACAGAAGTAAAGATGAAATAAAAGTTGAGTCGAGAGAATATTAAAAATTTCAGAAAAACAAACCTTGGGGTAACATGGCGTCTATTGCAATAGCCTTTTCTATAAACCCCATTATAGTTGAATTTTTTAGATGAAGATAATGACGCATATTCTTTTTCATTCATTTTCCACCCCTCAAGAAGACATCCTAGGCACATTTCGAATGACGTTGGTGCCATCAGGCAAATGCTCTCGACCCCATGGCCACGGAGCCTTTCGAGGGGGAATAAAAGTATTGTATTTCCATTCTGTATTTATTGGTGAATAAAATTCCGAGCTCTGAAACCCTGAACTCTCAAAATCTTGCGATACTCATTGACATTTTTTGAGGAATTGTAACACGAGTTTTGTTTGGATCATTAAAAGATAATAACATAAAAATCCGCTTTATGGAGGATTTCACCCCCACCTAGAAACAAATCCCCCCCCCCAAAAAAAAGGTGAATAAAGAGCAGAATCTTAGGGTGGGGGCAATGTGAGATGTGCGCCAATAATTGACCAAATTGACAAGTTTAAATAAAAAGGAGCAAAAAAATGGAGGTCCATAAAAATATTGAGAGGGCACAGTCACCTCCTGGATCCACCCCTGCCTCCCCATGGCTGTGAAGAGGTTCTTATATGAATAGTAAATTCTACAGACTCTTTTTGAGGTCGAAATGAGGTCCCTTTGAGGTACAAAAATGCAAGTAACAAACCAAATAAGCCAGTGAACTTAACAAAAAAGGAAGAAAACTGAGAGAATTATTTCTTTTTAGCAAAATTACTTTAATTCGTTAAAGTGCTTTTTTTTTGTATAAGCAGTCTCGTGTGGATAATTTGCTTGATTTCTCCTTCATCTTGGGGCTTACTGTTAGTTTCAAACACAAATTTGAACTTTTAGGGCGGGGTTATAAGCAATACTAGCGCCACAAAGAACATACACGCGTTACCCGTCTTAAAAAAGTTAGCATCAGGTTCTGCTATGCATCGGAACAAGGTAGAGGTATGCAAAAAAAAAAATCACCATGGAAAAAAACAGATCTTCGGAGAAAGTACTTTAAGAAAAGGCAAAACATAAAAGGAAAGTAGAAAGCAAATGAAAAAAAAGAAAAATAATTGACGATATACTGGAGATCGAAGTCTCGGAATTAAACAAAATGCAATACATCATGAGATAAAGTAGTTTTATATCTCAAAGTTAGTCAGTTTTTAATGCTTATTATTAAACTTCGAACAGTTCTTTATTCTGCTATCGCTGTTACAGCAACTTGCCTCCGACTAAGGCCACATGAGACCAGTGAAACTACGTAAATTCTTTTTTAATACATCGGAAAAGATAAAAGTCTAATACTGACATAAATATTGAAAAAATTAAATTTCATAATAAACATTATGTTTTTAAAACAATAAATTTTATTTAACAATACATTCACCCGTGAATGTCCGAAGTACCTTTTTTTCTCCTTGGATTTAGTCAGCGTTGCCAGTCATTTTTGTCGGTTTTATGCAAGGTTTGATGGTGACAGGCTTAGTTAGATTGGATTAGGTTAATAACTCATTTCTGAGATTTATAACCTAATTTAACCTAACCCAAACCAACCTACTCTGAAATTTTACCATCAAAGCGTGCATAAGACTAAAAAAGCTAATTAGCAAAGCTAATTGAATGCAAGTAGAGAAAAGGGAATTTCGAACATTCACCGGTGAATATCGACTTTAACCAGATTTCGGAGATTCATAGTAACATATACACCAAGTTTTAAGTTTAAATTAAAAAGTTACTTTTGACTTTAAAAATCTAATTATACTAAATTTATATATTGCAGCTAAAGACTAGACTTTTAACAGCATCTAATTTTTCCTAGTGGAAACAAAATACGCATTAAAAAAAGAAGTTTTTGGGTAATAATTAAACTGTCTAATTTTTATACCTTTCAATTTTATATTTACGAAATATTAATAATAAAATACAATAAAATTCAAATTTACATTCGGATCAAATACATATATATATATATATATATATATATATATATATATATATATATATATATATATATATATATATATATATATATATATATATATATATATATATCTATATATATAAAAATAAGTTGTCTGTCTGTCTGTGGATCAGGTGACGTCATGTTTCTGTGTCGACTGACGTCATGAAGTTAGTTGTCGTTATTTTTGCTATGAAGGTGACGTCATTAATAGTATTTAAGACATGCGTTCACGGAAAAATGTTTAATTGTAAAATGACTGAAGAACCTACAATGGCAACAGCCGAGGAAGCTGCTCAAAGAGTCTATGCCAAAAAACTTGCTGCTGATAGAGAAAGTAAGAAAAGAAAGCGTGGATATAACCGGGAATATAAATGACGACCGGGACACAGGGACACAACTACAACGGGGACGCCGGGGGCACAGGCGGGATATATAATTGACGACTGAGACATAGGGATTGTTTGAATAGAAATTACAGACCGGGACACCCGGACACAAATGACGACCGGGACACTGGGACACAGGGAATATAAATGACGACCGGGACACTCAAAGAGAAATTACAAACTGGGACACCAGGACACAAATGACGACCGGGACACAGGGAATATAAATGCTATTTATATGCACAGACAATGGGACAGCGAAGAATGTTGTATATTCGCATGTTTTACGTAGTTAAAAATATATATTTATATCTCTCTCTATTCACAGGTGGGACACAGCTACAATGGCGCGTAACTAATATGGCGCGTAACGACTTACGCGCGTGGGGGGGCTTGGGGGGCCACGAAGCGCCCCACCAACTAGGTGTTGGGGTGGCGCGAAGCGCCACCCCAACAGCTAGTATATATATAAAGTTTAATTTGGAAAGTGTTAAATTTAAATACGTGGTCTATTAATATTGGAATTTAGGGCAATTTTTGTACTATTAGCTACTTCTTGAAGATCGGTGCCTATTATAGCTAAGAACAAGAATTTTTAAAAAAGATGTAGTATTCCTTACAAAACATAAAATGCGCAATAAAAATAGAAAGTTTTCGAGTGATAAGTAAGTTGATGACGTTGTTTATCATGTCTAATTCAGATCCTTTAAAACCATAGAAGAGAAGAAATATAACGCACCAAAACTAGCACAGGGACTAGAGGGCAAACTTTTTGCAACTTTTTTTGGAACTAATAAGATTAAGATTTATACTTCACCTGACGCTGTAAGCTAGCTCCCCAAGAGTGGCTGCTATGTGGCCAAGATTTTGCCTTCTGGATTTCTTTTTCCTCTTCTCATCTTTAATTTAGCGACGAAGACCACACTGCCTTTCCATAACAAACAAATACAACGTAGAGACAATAGGGAAAATTTCAAGACGGTGGAAATTATTTCTGTAGATATTTCGGCCCTATGTCCAAGGGCCGTCTTCAGCACAATACAAGAATAAGAGAGAAACTATATATATATATAAAAGAACTTACATCAAATTGTGAGGATTAAAAACTGAATAATTAAAAACACTTTTTAAAACTTTTTTTTAAAAATAGCCCTAGCATCCTTACTTCAACGAAGTTCAACCCGGACTGGTGAAAAGAATGAAATGAGAATATAAGCTCATTCAAACTGAAGAGAATAAAATGATTAGATGCAATTTCTTAAAGCTAATCTTGCTTGTTTAGCAGCCTGTCTCAAAGGCCTTTTCGTAGTTGGTTCAGTACTATTGTAAATCGGTTTAGTAAAATATTTTGTTAGATCATTTTTAATTAAATTTGAGTATAAAGAATTTAGTGAGTATTCCCCCAAGTCCCTGTTCAAAGAAATATTATTATTTATTTTGAGATTAATTTCGATTGATTCTCGAACCACCTGTTTTATTCCTAAATCATTACTAATGAGTGAAGAGTTTTCAAAATGTATAATGTGGGACGGATTATTAAATATATGCCAACCTAAAGCAGAATCAAAGGAGTTGTTGGAACTATTTGAAATTAAGGCCTTGTCTATGTCATTTTTATGCTGTTGTAACCGTTTGTCTAGATTCTGATGGGTCCTGCCGACATAGTATTTTCCGCAATCACATGGTATTTGATAGACCCCTCTTTGGCGAGTAACTGGGGTCTTATCTTTACCCGAATTTAAGAAATTGATGATTTTAAAATTATTAGTAAAAACTACGTAAGATCATCTAAGATGATCTAAGATCATCTTAACACTTATGACCGAAATTTGCAGTTCACCCTAGAAGTTGAAATTGAAAATAAACTCCCGTTTTTAGATGTATTAATTATTCGCAATGCTGATCAACTAGATTTTACTATATATCGAAAGCCAACACAAAACAATAGATATCTTCACTTTAATTCAAATCACCCCCCACAAGTTAAAAGAGCAGTTGTAACTTCCCTCATTGATCGTGCCCTGAATATTTGCTCCAATTCATATATAAATTCAGAAATAAACTTTATCAGAGATATTCTTTTTGGTAATGGATACCCCATTCCTTTTGTCAATAAAATAATTAACCGTAGAATAAAAAGACATTCTTGTAAAATCGAAGAAGATACTTCACAATGTGAGGCTACTGATAAGCCCTCAAATATTGTCTATCTTCCGTATATCCCAAAGATCACAACAAAATTAAAAAATATTTGCACAAAAAATAATCTGTACGTAGTTTTTACTAATAATTTTAAAATCATCAATTTCTTAAATTCGGGTAAAGATAAGACCCCAGTTACTCGCCAAAGAGGGGTCTATCAAATACCATGTGATTGCGGAAAATACTATGTCGGCAGGACCCATCAGAATCTAGACAAACGGTTACAACAGCATAAAAATGACATAGACAAGGCCTTAATTTCAAATAGTTCCAACAACTCCTTTGATTCTGCTTTAGGTTGGCATATATTTAATAATCCGTCCCACATTATACATTTTGAAAACTCTTCACTCATTAGTAATGATTTGGGAATAAAACAGGTGGTTCGAGAATCAATCGAAATTAATCTCAAAATAAATAATAATATTTCTTTGAACAGGGACTTGGGGGAATACTCACTAAATTCTTTATACTCAAATTTAATTAAAAATGATCTAACAAAATATTTTACTAAACCGATTTACAATAGTACTGAACCAACTACGAAAAGGCCTTTGAGACAGGCTGCTAAACAAGCAAGATTAGCTTTAAGAAATTGCATCTAATCATTTTATTCTCTTCAGTTTGAATGAGCTTATATTCTCATTTCATTCTTTTCGCCAGTCCTGGTTGAACTTCGTTGAAGTAAGGATGCTAGGGCTATTTTTAAAAAAAAAGTTTTAAAAAGTGTTTTTAATTATTCAGTTTTTAATCCTCACAATTTGATGTAAGTTCTTTTATATATATATATAGTTTCTCTCTTATTCTTGTATTGTGCTGAAGACGGCCCTTGGACATAGGGCCGAAATATCTACAGAAATAATTTCCACTGTCTTGAAATTTTCCCTATTGTCTCTACGTTGCATTTGTTCATCTTTAATTTTATAAAAAGATTATCTAATATGATCTAATATCATGTCTAATTCAGACCCGTTAAAACCGTAGAAGAGCAGAAATATAACGCACCAAAACTAGCACAGGGACTAGGGGACAAACAGCAAACAGACAAAACTTGCTAACAGCAAATCAGCAAACAGCAAAACTAGGGACTAGGGGGCAAACTAACATTTTCTGATGTGAAAAAACCATCTCGAGAGGTCAAGAATTTGAAAAAATTCGTTTCCCCTTCCTAGCTCCCTTAATGTGTTTTTCTTAAATCTTTCACTAAATGAAATTAGAGACAAAACCCGAAAAAACTGTCAAGATGAAGTTTGACAGTTGGAAAAGGCTGAATAACAACTGAAGGCTGAAGGCTGAATATGGCTGAATAACAACTGAAGGCTGAATAAGAAGACTGAATATCAATAACGTCATTACTATTCTTAAACATTCCGACCTGGGCTTATTTTGCATTGTATTTTATCTCCCATTTGTACTATATTTGACTTAATCATTAATTAATTGATTTTTTTATTAATTAACCCCTTTGCAGGTCAATTGAACCTCGCAGATTGGCACAACAGGTCAATTGAACTTTGAGAATGATCTTAGCGAGATATTTAACTAAAAATATTGCTATTTTAGACTCAATTTTGAGTAAATTAAGCTTATTTTCCCTTTGTAGAGTTCGGCGAATTGACAAGAAAAAGAAAGAGAAAAAAAATAAAAATCAATATAATTAAATCTAAAAAAATCACATAGAAAGTCTTTCTTGTGTGAATCAAGTTATATCAGGTTATAGAAGGATTGAAATTCCACGGGAGGAATTTTCGGTAAAATTCTAGTTTTGCTATTTTTCGCTATCTTGAAAAGGGGTTAGATCAGGAAAATGAAAATTTTAGTAATGAATCCAGAGTCAAAAACGTACTCTGAGAAGCTATTGCCAAGCTTCTATGTTAACCCTCTTCTGATTTCTACGTCTTGGGAATTTTTAAGTCTTGCCTACTTGACAGATATATATGCCTATTGAAATTTTTGACAAAACAGCATTTTACTTTAATTTTTAGTTTTCAGTTTCTTTTTCTCTGGTTTTAGTTCTGAAAACGAAATTTCTGTTATTTGACTAGAATTTTAAGCCATATCAACGTTTCTTTTTTTTTTTATAAATTTAGGAAATGTATTAGCCCATCTTTGAAACCTCATAAATTGGGACAGCAAAGTTGTGAAACTAAAAACAGTTTTCTTGCGCTTCATTAAACGCGAAAATCTATTTTGCAAGATTTCACTTTTATAACACAAAACTTTTTAAAAAAGATCATCAAAAGTCACTGCCCTCTGTAGGGAGGGATATGTACTTAGTAATACCTTTTCAGGACAAACTTTAGTCTGTAGACCCAGTCTTGGGTCTTAGGTCAGTCTTGTTTGGGAGTTCATACTGCAAACATCTTTTTTTGGATATAATCTCATTCATACAGTAAGTAGTAGTAGTAGTAGTAAGTAAGACGGCACTAGACTCTTAAGGTCTGAACCGGCGGTGCTGATCTCCGTTTCATGGTCCTTCAGCCAGGAAGTGCAATTGGGGGTGAGGGGCCAACCATCCTGTGCTTTCACACACCCTTCCTACTTACCTTCCCCAGATTTCTCCAGGTACCCATTTAGAGCTGGGTCGACTCTGGCTGAGCTTACAGAGTCACGCCACTGACCCCCGTCCCAAACTAAATAACTGGTGACAACTGGGATTGAGCCCATGCCCATTGGACACAGAATTCCCACGCCAGCGCGCCAACCGCTCAACCAGGACGGCATTCATAGAGTAAAACAATTGTTATGCCCTGGCTGGTCATTCAAGGTGTAAGCATCTCGCTGAAATCAACCGTGCTAAACCTGTTTTTGCATCAGATTATTGTTGATAGCAAGGAAAGATCTAACGTGATTCAAACTAGATCGTAATTATTGATTTATTTAATGATGGCGAGTGTGAGCAAAAGGGTTTTGAGGACTTCAAAGTTAGCACTCAATCGATATTACTTTGGCAAACCAAAACACATTGTCTTTGAAGTTTGCGGGTTTGAAAGCTGATATTGAATTCATAAAATAGGATGGACTAGAACGTGGCAATAGGGTTCGCGAACTCGAAAGTCAACTGAGCGCACATAAAGCTTCCTGCGAATTACTGTTGAAAGAACTATTGCTATTTGACTTAAAAAGCAGAAGAAAATACCTCATCATTCATGGTCTGCGAAACGAAAAGGGTAGCCAAACCCTGGAATCTAACATGAAATCATGGATAGTGATACTTTGGGAATTTTTAGCCCCATTACCATTGACAATTTATATCGACTGGGGTCAAAAACAAGTGATAACATTACCACTAGGCGAGGCTCATCGAAAACTGCGACGTTAAAACCAGTTTTTCTTTCCCTTAGCAACGACAAAGACGTGCAATTAATTATGCGTAATGTGGGGAAGCTTAAAGGTTCGGGAGCTCGTGTTCTGTCTGATCTTCCTCACAAACTTAACGATATCAGGAACGGCCTTCTTGCTAAGGCTAAAGGTCTGCGCGAAGCTGGAATATGTGAGTCCTCCAGGATCAAGTAACAGAGAGCAGATCTATGGTTAGAAGCACATCTACCGAACTCTGAAGAGTGGGTGAAATACGAAGACCATCATGAAGCTGAACAGTGAACTGCAGTAATGATTATTTATAAAGAATATCATTCCTTTTCCTTCTTTTTTTTATTGATATTCAGTGACAACAATATAATTTTTTTTTAATTATTTTTATTTTTTGGGGGGGTTTTGTCGAGCTAAGTGGTGGTTTTTGCTGTTAGTATGGGTGATATATCGATAAGTAGAGAACAATATTTAATTTCTTTTTCTGGTCGTCATCATGGTTTGTTAAAAATCAAATACAATCTAGTCGTAATAACATGGTCCTTGTTTTGTGTATTTTCTTCTGTTCTTTTTGTTTTTTATTGTAGATGTAGATCAAGTTCTTAAGTGTACTACTACATTTTATTACATTCAGTTAATAATTTTCCTTTCCTTGCCTTTTCCCCTGCACCGTTTGGGGGCGCGTCCAGTGATCACTCATCTACTAAGAATTAATGTCTAATTTTACAGATATCTACAAGAATAGCTACAATGTCGACATCACTGATTGACAATATTGTGACGAATTTTGAGACAAATTTAATAAGGATAGTATTGGTGGACTCTTCTGGTCATTTCATGTTGTCGGGTTCTGGAAACTCCGTTATTTATTTTATTATTAAAAAGAACCTGAACCTGACAGTTTTATTTTCCAAATCTAACGTAACCCCTTTCCAAGATAGTGAAAAGTAGCTAAACTAGGATTTTATCGAATTCTTCGCAGGGAGATGGGGAGATATACAGGATAGCGAGGCTGAGTCCCCTGCTATCAATCTTAAAACTACCAAATTGGCAAAACGTCAGTCTGTACCCTTTTGGAGTATCCCCTGTGTGCAGATATGAAAGCATTCTTACCGATGCAAATGGCACATAAGGTATGCAAGCGTCTCTCTGTTTGGTTGAGGGAGGTTGGCCACACACGAGTAGAGCATAGTTTGCATATCTGACTCATCCATAGTTTCAGCTGCATCAACAAAACGTGGCCACATCGTATATGTGATGAGAGTGTCTCTCAAGTCTCGTAAAAAAGACTTAATAGTTGAACAAATTGTATATATCTCGTAGTTCTTTAAATTGGGCACTCCTTTGCCCTTTAAAAATTTTTCCTGGAAAAATAAATAAATAAAAGAAGCAATAAAAAATATCGACACAAATTAGTTTCTTTAGAAAAAAAGCATGGTTAAAATGCTTTCAAATTTAGCATGGCTTTTACGATTGTTCTTTTAAGCACAAATTGAAGTTAATTCAATGACAAAAGAGTCAGCGCATAAATAATAATAAATAAATGGATCGTATACGACTAAATCCAGTAGAATTTTCTAATTTATAATTAATATTTCACAGCAAACAAATAACACGTACATAACATTAAGCATTTGAATTCTTCTGAAAAATTTATAGCAAATTATTGTGTTACTCTGCTAAATACTAAGGAACAATATTCAGACTTAACAGCAACAGACCTCCCTTTGTAAACTCAACTCATCTGTGTCTTGATGGAGACCCCTCTCAAAGCTATTTGGCCCCTGCATGATGAAATAAAAATCTGGCTTCTCCTCTAACTTTTAGAGAGATTTTTTTTATGGAAGAGTAAGGGAAAGATATCGAGTTCTCTTTCTCTTTAGAGAATTGAATTCCCCTCTTACTGTTAGAGATTTTTTATGGAAGAGTAAGGGAAAGATCGAGTTCTCTTTCTCTTTAGAGAATTTAATTCCCCTCTTACTGTTAGAGATTTTTTATGGAAGAGTAAGGGAAAGATATCGAGCTCTCTTTCTCTTTAGAGAATTTAATTCCCCTCTTACTGTTAGAGATTTTTTATGGAAGAGTAAGGGAAAGATATCGAGCTCTCTTTCTCTTTAGAGAATTTAATTCCCCTCTTACTGTTAGAGATTTTTTATGGAAGAGTAAGGGAAAGATATCGAGTTCTCTTTCTCTTTAGAGAATTTAATTCCCCTCTTACTGTTAGAGATTTTTTATGGAAGAGTAAGGGAAAGATATCGAGTTCTCTTTCTCTTTAGAGAATTTAATTCCCCTCTTACTGTTAGAGATTTTTTATGGAAGAGTAAGGGAAAGATATCGAGCTCTCTTTCTCTTTAGAGAATTTAATTCCCCTCTTACTGTTAGAGATTTTTTATGGAAGAGTAAGGGAAAGATATCGAGCTCTCTTTCTCTTTAGAGAATTTAATTCCCCTCTTACTGTTAGAGATTTTTTATGGAAGAGTAAGGGAAAGATATCGAGTTCTCTTTCTCTTTAGAGAATTTAATTCCCCTCTTACTGTTAGAGATTTTTTATGGAAGAGTAAGGGAAAGATATCGAGTTCTCTTTCTCTTTAGAGAATTTAATTCCCCTCTTACTGTTAGAGATTTTTTATGGTCACAGTTATTCTAAGGTCACAGAGAGTGTGACCTGCTTAGAATAACTTCGCAAAAAAAACGTAAAATGACCTAAACTTTCTTTATAATGATCCAAAATACAAAGAAAAACTAGACCTACGTTGCCCGGGCAACGTGAAGTGTTGCGGAAACTTTTGTCCGGCTTCGCCGACTAAAGTGTTTCGACAGCGACACTTTGGTTTTGTTTCTTCGCTATCAATCAGTAATCACATGATCAAAGGCTATTCCTCAGCGTTGAAAAAACAACAACAAAATAGTATCGAAAGAAGGGACTAAATTGACTTTGCAGCCAGTTGAACTTTATCCTTTTCAATCGTAGACATTGTGACAGATCAAGACAAATTTAGCATGGCTTTTACGATTGTTCTTTTAAGCACAAATTGAAGTTAATTCAATGACAAAAGAGTCAGCGCATAAATTTTAATAAATAAATGGATCGTATACGATAGAATCCAGCAGAGTTTTTTAATTTATAACTAATATTTCACAGCAAACAAATAAAATCTACATAATATTAAGCATTTGAATTCTTCTGAAAAATTTATAGCAAATTATTGTGTTACTCTGCTAAATACTAAGGAACGATATTCAGACTTAACAGCAACAGACCTCCCTTTGTAAACTCAACTCATCTGTGTCTTGATGGAGACCCCTCTCAAAGCTATTTGGCCCCTGCATGATGAAATAAAAATCTGGCTTCTCCTCTAACTTTTAGAGAGATTCTTTTTTTTATGGAAGAGTAAGGGAAAGATATCGAGTTCTCTTTCTCTTTAGAGAATTGAATTCCCCTCTTACTGTTAGAGATTTTTGAATATATAAATCTCTAACACACAGAGGTCACAGAAAAATATCGAGAGGTCGAAAGATATCGAGTTCTCTTTCTCTTTAGAGAATTGAATTCCCCTCTTACTGTTAGAGATTTTTTATGGAAGAGTAAGGGAAAGATCGAGTTCTCTTTCTCTTTAGAGAATTTAATTCCCCTCTTACTGTTAGAGATTTTTTATGGAAGAGTAAGGGAAAGATATCGAGCTCTCTTTCTCTTTAGAGAATTTAATTCCCCTCTTACTGTTAGAGATTTTTTATGGAAGAGTAAGGGAAAGATATCGAGCTCTCTTTCTCTTTAGAGAATTTAATTCCCCTCTTACTGTTAGAGATTTTTTATGGAAGAGTAAGGGAAAGATATCGAGTTCTCTTTCTCTTTAGAGAATTTAATTCCCCTCTTACTGTTAGAGATTTTTTATGGAAGAGTAAGGGAAAGATATCGAGTTCTCTTTCTCTTTAGAGAATTTAATTCCCCTCTTACTGTTAGAGATTTTTTATGGAAGAGCAAGGGAAAGATATAGAGTTCTCTTTCTCTTTAGAGAATTTGATTTTCCTCTAACATTTAGAGTGTTATTTTTTATGGAAGAGTAAGAGAAAGAGATAAAGAGAAGGAACAGAAAAAAGGTTGGACGCTATGAGTGGAGTGTGACCTGCTTAGAATAACTTCGCAAAAAAAACGTAAAATGACCTAAACTTTCTTTATAATGATCCAAAATACAAAGAAAAACTAGACCTACGTTGCCCGGGCAACGTGAAGTGTTGCGGAAACTTTTGTCCGGCTTCGCCGACTAAAGTGTTTCGACAGCGACACTTTGGTTTTGTTTCTTCGCTATCAATCAGTAATCACATGATCAAAGGCTATTCCTCAGCGTTGAAAAAACAACAACAAAATAGTATCGAAAGAAGGGACTAAATTGACTTTGCAGCCAGTTGAACTTTATCCTTTTCAATCGTAGACATTGTGACAGATCAAGACTTGGAACAATATCTTCTTTAATCTAGTTGGTATTATAAAGCTATCCCTAACTTTTCAGGATCAAAATACCATAGATGACATTCTATTAATTATTACGAAACTGTCTCATTGTTTTGCATTCTTGTTTGTGCTTGTTTCTTCACTATCGGTTAAATGATGAAGTCGTCAGCCTGCCGAAGTTTTTAAAACGGTATGTTCAAACATGAACGAAATCAGTTATCACATGACCAAAAGCTATTCCACCGCGTTGAAAAAAAAACAACAACTACAAAATAGTATCGAAAGAAGAGACTAAATGGACTTTGCAGCCAGTTGAACTTTATCCTTTCCAATCGTAGACATCGTGACGGATGAAAACTTGGAACAATATCTTATATAATCTAGTTGGCATTATAAAGCTATCCGTAACTTTTCAGAATTAAAATACCATAGGTGACACTAATTATTACGAATCTACCTCATTGTTTTACGTTATCGTTTGTACCCGTTGTGTAAACACTTAATTCTGTCAGATTTAAAGAGACGAATACAATGTGCACCAATTTCTAGCCCAAAGTGAACAGATTCTTACTTACAAGTCCCTCTCCCTCTCCCGCGATAGACATCAAGTTCACCGGAAACAAATAAATGGGTACACCAACTAGCAAAAGTTGCAAACCCCTCATCACTGAAGATGATTGTAGCCCAACAGCCGATTATTACTTACATGTCCCCTACATGTCTTACCACTGGAACCAAATTGGTTAAACCATCAAAAACACTGGAAACAAATAATAGATACACCAACTAGCAAAAGTTGCTTACCCCTCACTGCCAAAGGTGGTTATTACCTAACAGCCGACAGTTGTTTACAAGTCCTCTATATGTCTCACAATTTGTATCGGCCTAGATTTCGTTTCAGTGTGTACCTTACTACTGAAGTTGTCAAACCCTTTAAACTTTCAAACTGGTATACCTCATGAAGGAATTTTTGCACCAAAAAATAGATGTCTATACTTTGATCAGCCCATCATGAGCAATCGATTGCCATCGAAAAATTCTATCTGTCTTAGTTCAAAAGTTGATTTTTTTTTTGCCGTGGGCCAACTTTCTAACGTCACCACTTAGAAAGGAGCATATGATAAGTTCCAATTTCTTTAGCAATGAGAAGACTTATCAAGTTTATTAGGCACATCTGATACCATTTTTTTACCACAATTCCAAGTCCAAAAAACCGAATGATTTACTCAGCCGAAATCACGAACAGAAATGAGTAGAAACAATAGATGGCAGCACTTTCGGACCCGTGGGAAAATACCACATTTTTGCTTCTGTAAATTTTTCTATTTATCACTCAAAGAAGATATATTGGCTGTGGGGCCGGGTAACTGCCGCATATATTTAACACTTATAGATTTTAGTCCATCTTCAATTCGAAAGTGGTGCCTGCCTGCTTGCCTGCTAGAACGGAGCTTTCCACTCGAAAGCAGAAACATGGTTTGATGAAACGAAAGCTTGGCTGCACAACTTCAGATACTACTCTCTGACATAGGCTATATAACTCCACTTCACTTCGCACACCATAGGCTCTGGCTCGTGGACAAGCAAAAACCATCCTTTTTGGCCCCAGGCAAGAGTTCTGTGGAGCTTTCCAATATGTAATGTCATATTCATCAATCCGGTCTGAGGTCTACACTTTCCGTAAAAACCGCACAGATTAGACCCTTACCAAATTCCAGGAACAAGCTGAGACCGGCGGCATAGAAAAAAAGAACAGGACAAAAACAAAGTGTTGCTCTCGCAACACAATTAAAAACATTTGAATAACGATTTGATTGGGATAGGGATTTTAGACTTAAGGGATTGAAATTAGAAAGTGAACTAGCTTGGACAAAGTCAGAATCCATAAATCTATCTTTTGATGCATGTTTGCTAGTTATGATAAAGAATTTATTTTAGTGTTTTTTTCTTTTTTCATTTCTGCGTTTTAATAAATAAATTTCATATCATAGTTCAACAGAAATCATTGTCCAGAGAAATAATTACATAAAAAATTTTTGTTACATATATGCATGGGACCAAATCAGTTTTCAGAGCAAATCAAAGATTGCAACAAATCTAAATGTTTAAAGGTACTAAAATAACTAAGTAGAACATATGTAGACAAAAAGTAAGAACTTTATTATAAAGAAAAGTGCTAAATTAAATATTCTATGGGGCATTCGTACTCAAAGGTACATATACTCACAGTTACTTAGATATGCAAGGATTTGTAGTAATTATACTGAATTTAAAAATAGATGTAAAATTTAAGCAAAAATTGATTTTAAGAGGTTTTTCTGCAAATGAATTAACTTGGCAATTTAAAAAATTTAGTTTTCATTGTAACGAACTTTTAAATAAATACCGAAAGAATTATCTTGAAATACTTAGCAAAATCTTTGGTTAATTTTGATTTTCTTTGTTACTGAGTTTGGCGAGTCCCTAATATTTGACAGTTGATTTCCGGAGGTTTTTGCATATATCAAATTTTCAAATGATCTTATTTTGCATTCATTTCCTTGATTTTAATCTAGGTCACATTTTCATCAATAGAGAAAATTTGATATAGTGAATTTTTTTTTAAATAATTGTTTAGTATTAATATAGATTGTGAATTTGTAATATATACGAGGGCCAGAACCAAGGTATGATAGCTTTGTTTTGGTGTTACTTGGTTGTTTTACATTTGCTTTTTTTTCATAGGCATATATTTTGGGGGTGATACCTAGCACGGGGATACCATATCGATTTTGTGGTAGGCACGCCACTTGCCTGGGTAGGGAATTTAAAGTGCCAAAACCCTATAGGCAAGTGTGTATTCTCCTGATGAGCCCTTGTGTTGGGTTGTTGCCTCTGATTTATTTGTCTTTTTTTCATATTTGGTAAATGACGACTTATACTTACTTACGACATAACTGCCTGTCCATGGATTATTCTTTATGGTTGATTGTGTTTGGCTATGATGTTTGACCTTTGTGATTGTATGGATTAGTAGGTTTAAGGCCTCATTCAAGTACTGATCTATATTAATTACTAATGTAGGAAAACAGTCTTCCTTTTCTCCTTCTGTCTTCTTTTTTTTTATGTGTTTGTGCTGTTGCATTGGTGATTTCTTTTTTCATTATATATATTATAATCAGTATTGTACCATAATCGTATAATCAATGATATAATATTGTCAAATAATATAATTAATAGCCAATAATATAATCCAAAATCATAATTAGCTATAATTAGGTATAATTATATAGTATAAGCAGTATAATTATAACTACATGAACTACGCAATTATTTACTACATTAATTCAGACAATTACACCTATGTTTGTTAGTTAGAAATCAGAAATCATTAATTTAAAAACAGCTTTCTAAAGTCGTAGATAAAAATCACAAACTAAATGTAGCTGTCATTTACAAACCTAGTCCTAAGGCATTTTGTTATAGACACTGGTAAAAAACGATATTAGTTCTGCAAGGCACTAATTTGTTCTTCTTTCTGGTATTAACTACTGAGTTGGCAGCAAGGGGTAGAAAATGTCAGTGCTCGGGGCTAGCAATGAGAAATTGCATGCGATGAGATTGCGAATTGCGGCTAGCAATGAGCAATGAGAAATTGTTAAAATGCGGTCACTCAGAGTTTCGATCCTTAAAGACTCAAAAGCAGACTTATATTCAACAAGTATTTCTCCACAGATGATTTTAACTACTTTTTTTTGGACTCCTTCAACAACATCACTTAGATATCCAAGATTATGAATCTGAGGCCCCCAAACGGGACGTACATATTCTAATATGGGACCTATGTATGACGTATGCAGACTTATAATCAACAAATGTTTCTCCAAGGATGATTTTAACTACCTTTTTTTGGACTCCTTCAACATTATCACTTAGATATTCAGTATTATGAATCTGAGGCCCCCAAACGGGACATGCATATTCTAATAAGGGACCTATGTATGTTTGATACGCCGTTTTCAGTTGATTTACTGGGAAACCCAAGCGGTGCATTGAAATCAAAGAACGTAGTGCACAATTGCCTTTCTGGACTAGCCCTTGAACATGAGCATTTAATGAGCAATCGGCGCTGAAATTAACTCCCAGGACTATAGCTGACGATACAACCAGAAGCCAGGGAGCAGGGCAAATAAGATCTTGTTTCAGCGGATTAAATCTTACGATTTTGGTTTTGCTTTCGTTGATCTGCAAACTATTTGTACTACATTATTCTTTCAATTTTGTTAAAAGGTCAGGGCTGAATTGGGGCATAGCTTGGGTTGTATCTACTGTGAACTTATGAAGTACAGATAGACCGTCTACGCATTTGAATCGGTCATCCATGTTGTCCATAAAATAATTCATTACCGCAAGGAAAAGTAGAGCGGCCAATTTGGTGCCTTGAGGGGCTCCACATGTAATCTCTTCCCAGTTAGAGTCGAGATCACAGGGAAAGAGGGCGTAGACTTGCTGATACCGGCAACGTAAGAAATCAATAATAAGCTGTAAGATATGTTTGCGTGTGCCCATTCCTTTTAGATTCGTAGCAGCCACGAGGTGCTTAATCAAGTCAAATGCTTTCCTGTAATCAACGAGTAGTAAATCAAAGAAAGCATCACCACATTCGAGCCATTTTACAATCAGGTGATAAAGCCTAACTAAATACATTGTCGTACTACATCCTTTTAACAGCCATATTGGTACGGATCGAGTGAAAATGCGACCTGCGACACAAGTTCGTGATAAATAAAGGACTCTTAATAATGGTCTTAACTTAGTCTTAATAAGGGTCTTAACTGATCACAGCTTTTGGGATACTTCATCTTTGGAACGACACGTACATGAGCTTATTTCCAAGGGTGGAGGAACGACTGATCATTGAAGCACTGATTAATGACTCAAGTTTAGAGATTTTCGCAAGAAATATAGCGTATTCACGCAACAGTTTTACTGGGAATTCGCCAGGATAGGAACCACTGTTATTTCGCAGTTAGCATATCTCCCTGTAAACTCCATACTCAGAAACTTGCTTGATTTCATCGCATTTGCAGTCTTCTACAAGATTATCCAACTCAACTTCACTCAATAATGGATAAACGTATCTCGGTAAAGAAACAATTGACTTCTTGTGCCATCTTTTTCAGCATCAGTAGATCAATACTAACACATTTTCTGGTCTTCTTTTTAACAGTCGAATGCCACTTACGCGAATCCTATCAAGCAGGGGGGAAATTTTCCAATAGCATATTTCTTTTTAGCATGTCTACTGACACTGACAATGCGGTTCCATAACTTTTTTGCAGCTGAAATACACCGTGAACTATGTAGTCGGCATCTAAGTTTGATCGCTTCATGTCTTTCGTGATCCATGGCTTTTCAGATCCAAAAACTGCTTTAGTCGGGAAAAATGCGTGGAACTTTTCGAGCAGCAGGGATTTGAGTGTTTCAACCTTAAGGTTCAAGTCAGTGATTGAGCATATTTCTTCAAATGAGTAATTACCAATCCGTTGACCAAAGGCACATATAGAGTTCTGGTTCAGTGGACGAACTGTCACTTTGCTTCTTTTCGGTTTCGGTATGTTGTTCTTCGCTTGTAACAGGATTAAGAAATGATCGGCGGTTTGCAATGGGTCCATTGAGGGGGAAGGACGGTAAAGTTCACTAACACTGGTAAATATTGGGTCTACGGTACTGCCACTTTGATGGGTGAGAATGTTCACTACTTGTATCAAATCAAGCGCATTGGATCGCCACTATTTGTTGGTCTGGTTGAAGTCACCTTCAACAATAAAAGCAGGAGCCAGATCGAGACTCATCAAGGCAGGATTGCAAGTAAATCACAAGCTCCTTTCTGTTTTTGCATTTTCAGGATAATATACAGATGCAACTATCAGGCACAAAAACTTCTTCGGCAGTTGGGAAGGCTTACATTCAGCCTAGACTACTCCATGTCGAGAGTCACTGGGGGCATTTACCAGTTTGGATTGGAGGTCGTTACGAAAATCCAGCCCATCACCACCGCCTTTGAGGTTTGGGCCTCTATCACGGCGGGTGTAAAAAAAACAAGTGTAGCCTTTGATATATCCGGTATCGTTTGTCATATCTCAACATTCAGTCACGATTGCTATTGGTACACTGGATTCTCGTAAGAAGGCTTCTAGTTCGACCATCTTGTTAGTCAAGGCGCAGGCGTTGGTCGCGAGAACAGAGGGAAGCTGCGATTTGGCAGACAGGAGTTCAGGACATAAAACAGGAGGAGTTTCGCTGGAATCAGCAGAAACAGTCACATCAGCATACCACGGCGTAAGAGTCGGGATTTCATGGTGCATCTGACAGTTTATTTCCAGTGATCGTAGTCTAACTTTCTGTTTAGTCGTTAATCTGGTCGACAGATCTGAAACACGCACTGGGATAAAATTTTACTTATTCCTTTTGCCTCCGCGCTTACCTCTGTAGGTGGTTTCTGGCAGCGTCACAACATTGCCATCTGATGACCTCTTTAGGAGTCCAAATTGCCATAGAATAACGGAAGTAGATAGCGCCATTACATGACGAAGTGAATGAAGTTCGTAAATCGTTTTTTCGATTATGACTGCCATGAATACTGCAGTAAACAAAGTCAAAAGAGTCAAGTCTTTAATTACTTTCATTACAAGGGCAAGAAACTAGGAGCACTAGCACTAACAAGCTAAACTAGTCATGGGTGCTAAGGAGCTATTCAGCGCTTGCTACACTATCTGAACAATAGTTAAACAAATAATTTTACCTTTAGTTCCCTGACCTGACTGTCAGCCCCATTCACTCGGTAAACTCCTTGCTCATTAAGTCCTCTTCTCTCAACTTCATTAACACAGTGAACAATCAATGCTGGTACCATGGGGGAACACTCTGGAACGTAGTCAGCCAATACACCCTTTAAGTGTAACAGAATACGTTTATTTATGTTTAAAACACCCTTTAAGCAGAATAGAGTACTTTTATTTAGGTTTAAAACCACTCTTTGATTAGAATAGAAAATGTTTATTTATGTTTATTACACAATTTAAGCAGAATAGAATATGTTTATTTATGTTTATTACACCCTTTAAGTATAATAGAATATATTTATTTATGTTTATTACACCCTTTAAGTAGAATAGAATATGTTTATTTATGTTTATTACACCCTTCAAGTGGAATAAAATATGTTCATTTATGTTTATTTTTTTTTTTTCTTTTACAAGACAAGTTTTCAAAGAAAAATAAAGAGGTCCATTCAGCCAAAAATGAGCAGAAACAAAGTAAAATAATCTTCAAAGCGTAAATTTTTATACAATCCTAATAAGAGCTTATCCCAGATTTGCTTCTTACTCAATCGGTCTATCTGTCTTGGCTTTTTCTACAGTTAGCTATGGCTTGATGCCCACAACTTCTTGATTTTAGTTCAAAATCAATAAATAAATGAAGCTCACAACGAACAGAAATTACAATATATAGCCAAGTCAAACTCAAAACGAGCAAAAATTAACACGAGTATGGTTATGGAAAGGCGTCCTCATGCCTTCTGAAGACTAGAACATAATTTGCATTTTACTGGAAAGACGTTTTAAATGTTTCCACTTTTTCTACTTTCATGAATAAAAAATATCAAAACTTTAAGGAATAAATATAAGTATATGACAATTAAACTGACAATCCACGTTCATTTTTTTTTCAGTAAAACACAAATTATGTTCTGGCAAATTATGTAACCTTACAATATAATTACGGGGCGTTTATAGGCCCAAAGTTTTAAGAGATGTCCTTAAGGCCAATCTTGGGGGATTCTGCCTATTCATTCTCATATATTTGCATCTACCATTTATACCTAGGAGTTACACTACTACTACTGCTGGCAACTCATTGCAGCACCAAGCCACCAGCTCCGCATATCCCCATCTATTAGTTACCCCTAAATATATATATATCTATCTATATATATAAAAATAAGTCGTCTGTCTGTGGATCTGTGGATCAGGTGACGTCATGTTTCTGTGTTGACTGACGTCATGTTTTCGACTGACGAAATTACAGACCGGGACATCGGGACACAAATGACGACCGGGACACAAGGAATGTTCGATTAGCAATCACCATCAACAAAGCACCGGGACACAAATGACGACCAGGACATAAGTAAAAAAAAGCTAAAAAAACTAAAAAAAGGTAAAAACTACAAAAAAACTAAAAAGAAAAAAAAAACTAAAAACTAATAAAAAAACTAAAAAAACTAAAAAAGAAAAAAAAATAAAAAAAGGAAAAAAAATGAAAAATAAAGGAGAAAAACAAAACTAAAAAAAATAATAAAAAAAAAAAATAAAAAGAAAAAAAACTAAAAAAAAACTAAAAAAAAAGGTAAAAACCAAAAAAAATAAAAAGAAAAAAAGGGGAAAAATACAAAAATTTATTTCATCATATACCATTTCAAAAACGAATGTATAGCCTATACAAACCGGGACACCGGGATACAAATGACGACCGGGACACAGGGAATATAAATGACGACCGGGACACAGGGACACAACTACAACGGGGACGCCGGGGGGCACAGGGGGATATATAAATGACGACGGGGACACAGGGAATGTTCGATTAGCAATCACCATCAACAAAGCTCAAAGGCAATCATTAGAATCATGAGGTATAACTAAAAAAACTAAAAAAAGGTAAAAAACTAAAACCTAAAAAAAGAAAAATTCAAAAACAAATGTATATGCAGACCAGGACACCGGGACACAAATGACGACCGGGACAACGGGGACACAGGGATACAAATACAACGGGGACGCCGGGGGGCACAGGGGGATATATAAATGACGACGGAGACACAGGGAATCGACCAGGTTGGACATAGGGACACAACTACAATGGCGCGTAACTAATATGGCGCGTAACGACTTACGCGCGCGGGGGGGCTTGGGGGGGGGGGCGCGAAGCACCCCCACCATCTAGGTGTTGGGGTGGCGCGAAGCGCCACCCCAACAGCTAGTATATATATATATATATATTTATATATATATACTAGCTGTTGGGGTGGCGCTTCGCGCCACCCCAACACCTAGTTGGTGGGGGCGCTTCGCGCCCCCCCCCAAGCCCCCCCGCGCGCGTAAGTCGTTACGCGCCATAATAGTTACGCGCCATTGTAGTTGTGTCCCTATGTCCCACCTGTGAATATAGATAGATATATATATATATATATATATATATATATATATATATATATATATATATATATATATATATATATATATATATATATATATATATATGGTTTTAACTACGTAAAACTTGCGAATATACAACATTCTTTGCTGTCCCATTGTCTTTGCATATAAATAGATTGTCAGGTTTACCGACTCTTGAACATGCAACATATAATGGTCCATGGGAAAACAATCTGTATTCAGATCTATACCTCATGATTCTAATGATTGCCCTTGAGCTTTGTTGATGGTGATTGCTAATCGACCATTCCCTGTCCCGGTGTCCCGGTCGTCATTTACATCCCCCTGTTTCCCCCGGTGTCCCCGTTGTAGTTGTGTCCCTGTGTCCCGGTCGTCATTTATATTCCCTGTGTCCCGGTCGTCATTTGTATCCCGGTGTACCGGTCTGTATATACATTCGTTTTTTAGTTTTGTTTTTCTCCTTTATTTTTTTCCTTTTTTAGTTTATTTAGATTTTTAGATTTTTTAGTTTTTTTATTAGTTTTTAGTTTTTTTTTCTTTTTAGTTTTTTTGTAGTTTTTACCTTCTTTTTAGTTTTGTTAATTTTTTTTTTTTACTTGTGTCCTGGTCGTCATTTATACTCCCTGTGTCCCGGTGCTTTGTTGATTGCTAATCGAACATTCCTTTTGTCCTGGTCGCTTTCTCTTTGAGTGTCGTCATTTATTTTTTTCTTTTTTAGTTCTTTTAGTTTTTACCTTTTTTAGTTTTTTTTAGTTTTTTAGATGAAAATTTTTTTTAGTTTTTTCCTTTTTTTCTTTTTAGTTTTTTATTGGTTTTTACCTTTATGTTAGCTTATTTTTCAGTTTTTTCCTTTTTTTTTAGTTTTTTTTTTATTTTTTATTTTTTTTAGTTTTTTACCTTTTTTTAGTTTTTTTAGTTTTTTTAGTTTTTTAGCTTTTTTACTTTTTTTATTAGTTTTTAGTTTTTTTGTAGTTTTTGCCTTTTTTTAGTTTTTTCAGTTTTTTTTTTAGTTTTTTATTGGTTTTTACCTTTATTTTAGCTTATTTTTCAGTTTTTTCCTTTTTTTTAGTTTTTTTTAGTTTTTAGTTTTTTTAGTTTTTTACCTTTTTTTAGTTTTTTTAGTTTTTTTAGTTTTTAGCTTTTTTATTTTTTTTATTAGTTTTTAGTTTTTTTTGTAATTTTTGCCTTTTTTTTAGTTTTTTTAGTTTTTTAGCTTTTTTATTAGTTTTTAGTTTTTTTTTGTAGTTTTTGCCTTTTTTTAGTTTTTTTAGTTTTTTAGCTTTTTTATTTTTTTTATTAGTTTTTAGTTTTTTTTTTGTAGTTTTTGCCTTTTTTTAGTTTTTTCAGTTTTGACGTCACCTGATCCAGTTTTTTCAGGTGACGTCACCTGATCCACGATCCACAGATCCACAGACAACTTATTTTTATATATATAGATAGTTTTTTTTTTTTACTTATGTCCTGGTCGTCATTTATACTCCCTGTGTCCCGGTGCTTTGTTGATTGCTAATCGAACATTCCTTTTGTCCTGGTCGCTTTCTCTTTGAGTTTCGTCATTTATTTTTTTCTTTTTTAGTTCTTTTAGTTTTTACCTTTTTTAGTTTTTTTTAGTTTTTTAGATGAAAATTTTTTTTAGTTTTTTCCTTTTTTTCTTTTTAGTTTTTTATTGGTTTTTACCTTTATTTTAGCTTATTTTTCAGTTTTTTCCTTTTTTTTAGTTTTTTTTTATTTTTTATTTTTTTTAGTTTTTTACCTTTTTTTAGTTTTTTTAGTTTTTTTAGTTTTTTAGCTTTTTTACTTTTTTTATTAGTTTTTAGTTTTTTTTTGTAGTTTTTGCCTTTTTTTAGTTTTTTCAGTTTTTTTTTTAGTTTTTTATTGGTTTTTACCTTTATTTTAGCTTATTTTTCAGTTTTTTCCTTTTTTTTTAGTTTTTTTTAGTTTTTAGTTTTTTTAGTTTTTTACCTTTTTTTAGTTTTTTTAGTTTTTTTAGTTTTTTAGCTTTTTTATTTTTTTTATTAGTTTTTAGTTTTTTTTGTAGTTTTTGCCTTTTTTTAGTTTTTTTAGTTTTTTAGCTTTTTTATTAGTTTTTAGTTTTTTTTGTAGTTTTTGCCTTTTTTTAGTTTTTTTAGTTTTTTAGCTTTTTTATTTTTTTTATTAGTTTTTAGTTTTTTTTGTAGTTTTTGCCTTTTTTTAGTTTTTTCAGTTTTGACGTCACCTGATCCAGTTTTTTCAGGTGACGTCACCTGATCCATCCACAGACAGACAGACAACTTATTTTTATATATATAGATATATATATATATATATATATATATATATATATATATATATATATATATATATATATATATATATATATATATATATATATATATATATATATATACATAAAGTCCATCTTCATTGACACTCTGTTGTCAAACAGAACAAACCTATTCAAATGAGAGTCCAACATAACAGCAATACATGGTTCTCTAATGGCAATGATAGCACCTGTTAACCTACCATGAGAGGAGGATCTCGTAAGATCATTTTTTCCTATCAAGCAGTGATAATAAAATATACACCACATTTATTTATGGAAATTTATCTGACATTGTTTTATTGGTTTATTTTTTTTTTAGTGGAACCATTGCAAATCAGCAGCAAACTAGAAATAGGATAACTTGCAAATAATTAGTAATGCTATGTTTCACGGTGGCAAGGTTTACCGTCAAATCTTTCACAGGCATAATCTACCCCGATTAACGACACATATATCCAATTCCCTACTATCTGAAATGTCCTAGATGACTAGAAAGAAAAGCAGAATGGAATATCCTGCAACAGTCTATATAGGTTAGCCATTATAAATTATATTATTTATTTTGGCCAATATATCTTTTATAGGGCTATAGATGGTACCAACGGGTCAGGATAGTCACTCTTACATGTTGAAGATCCCCCTCATAATCAAAACATTAAATCAACGAGTCTTTCTTTGTCGATAAGTCACCCATGCACGCTGAAAGACAATCTGCGATTAAGTTTTATTATTAGTTATGTTGCTTTATTCATTAATTAAAAGAGCTGATATCAATTAAAAGTTCTAACATTAGACCTTTTATCCAGGATTTATTTCCTTTTATCAATTGATAACAATGATCAACTGAGGAGAATGATCACATTTTGTGATCTCAATTTCCTCGTGTGTATTCCACATGAAACACTCCCTTGAAAATCCTAAATTATAGGGTTGATCTTTTAGGCACTTCTTCAATTCAGTCGAAAATGCGAAGATTTTATCCGAAGATTTTAGATTTTATTACGCATAATTTTATTTCCTATTAATGAATTATCCCCGTTTTTTAACGACAGTTCTCAAACTTATTTTATGCTATATATTATGGGTTGAAAGATTACAGTCAACAAGGACTCTCACGGAAAAGAGCAAAGGGTGGTACCTCTACGAGAAAAGACCAAATATTTATGACAAGGGCCAAATTGTGTAACATTTGGAATACGATGACGTATTTCTGGCCTTTTTTATCATTGAAGTCAGATATTAAATCTAGGATACAATTAAATAAAAAAGACAAGTTTTTTCAACTGAAAGTAAGGAGCGACATTAAAACTTAAAACGAACAGATATTACTCCGTATATAAAAGGAGCTGTTCCCTCTAAAACACCCCGCTCTTTACGCTAAAGTTTGACCCTTTCTCATAACTCTACTTTTTAAAACAATTAAAAACTTTAACGAAAAGAGCGAGGAGTTTAAGAGGGAACATCCTCTTAAAAGAATTCATGTCTCAGAGCTCTTATTTCAAATCCCGACCAGATCTTTTGACATTGGGGGGAGTTGGAGGGGGAAATCTTGGAAAAAACACTTGGAGTGGAGGAATCGGGATGAAGCTTGGTGGATAGAATAAACAAATGTCCTTGATACGTGATTGACAGAATCGTATTGGATTCGCTCTCTTTGGGGGAGTTGGGGGGAGGGGTTCAGTGATTTGGCGAGTTTGGTGCTTCTTGACGTGCAAGGGCGATGAAAATTGGTAGGCGTGTCAGGGAGCTGCACAATTTGACTTGATAAAGTCGTTTTCCCAGATTCGACCATCTGGGGGGCAAAAGGGAGAGGAAAAATTAGATATTTATAACTTACGAGTGGGTGATCGGATCTTAATGAATTTTGATATTTAGAAGGACTTTGTGACTCAGAGCTCTTATTTTAAATCTTGACCGGCATTAAGCTTCTTATTTTCCTTTTTAAATCAATCTATTGATTCATAGAATCTTCTCATACCATATGATCTCTTGGCTCTTAGCTCTTCTCGCCTCGTCACAAGTGCCATATGAGCTCTTAGCTCTTGTTTTTTAAGAATACTAGAAAATCCTGTACCCCCTTCATGGAATTTTTCTTCCCCCATGATAAATTCTCCGTGAATAAATCATCCCACGGAATCCCCTCCCCTCAACCCCCCTTCCCCCCAACCAGAAAAATCCCCCTGAAAACGTCTGTACACTTTCCAGTAGCCATTTCTACATGTAAACAATGGTCAAAGTTTGTGAATTGCAGCCCCACCCCCGGGGACTGTGGGGAAGTAAGTCATCCCCAAAGACATAATTATTCGGTTTTTTGACTGTGCTGAACAAAATGGCTATCTAAAAATTTTGATCCGGTGACTTTGGGGAAGAAATTAGCGTGGGAGGGGGTCTAGGTGCCCTCTCATTTTTCGGTCACTTAAAAGGGCACTAGAACTTTTAATTTCCGTTAAAATGAGCCCTTTTGCGAAATTCTAGGACCACTGGGTCGAAACAATCACCCCTGAAAAAAAAAAGAAAAAAAAAAAAACGCACCAGTGATCGGTCTTCTGGCAAAAAATACAAAATTCCACATTTTTGTAAATAGACGCTTGATACTTCTGCAGTAGGGTTCTCTGATATGCTGAATGTGACGGTATGATTTTCGTTCAGATACTATGACGTTTAAGGAGTGTTTTCCCCAATTTTATAAAATAAGGCAAATTTTCTCAGGCTCGTAGCTTTTGATGGGTAAAATCAGCATAAAAAATTCGATTCTTTTGATGTATCGATTAGTATCAAAATTCCATTTTTTAGAGTTTTGGTTACTATTGAGCCAGGTCAATCCTTACTACAATTAAATAAAAAAAAACTAGTTTTTTTTAAATGAAAGTAAGGAGCAACATTAAAACTTAAAACGAACAGAAATTACTCCGTATATGAAATGGGTTGTCCCCTCCTCAACGCCTCGATCTTTACGCTAAAGTTTTTAATTGTTTTAAAAGTGGAATTGTGGCAAAGAGTCAAACTTTAGCGTAAAGCGTCGTCAGCCCTGCATACTTTTAAGTCAGCCAAAAATTGGGTTTTGGCTTTCTCTGGTTTATTTCTTAAGAGAAAAGTTTACAAGAAAGAAAAAGTTTACAAGATGGTAACTAAAAAGAGCATATAAAGCCAAAAAGAGTTGGTGTTATACCGTGTACTTTGGAAAAACCGGATATTGTCTTCTTATATGATTAAATAAAAATAAAAAACAATTTTTTTTTAACTGCAAGTAAGGAGTGACATTAAAACTTAAAACGAACAGAAATTTTTCTTTTACTATTGAGCCGGGTTGCTCCTTACTACAGTTCGTTACCACGAACTGTTTTATCCTTACTCCTTACTACAGATTACCAGGAACTGTTTGACAACAGAAGTCTTCCTTTATACTAGTTGGTCATTGTCGTAACTAGCACAAGAAATTTAAATAGTGGGTGCTGGGTATCCTAGAAAAAATATCTAGCTCGTAGATGAAATACTGAGTAAAGGCAGTTAAATGCCGAAAGGTTGCTCGGAGCAATAGCAACATAATAGCATGGCAAGGGAGATTTGAGCTTTTAATCCGTACAGATGAATAGCTATCCCCTTGATCGTTTTTAGATACTTAACATCACTTCTTAATCTTTATTCATTATTAGTCTAAGCGACTTTGTCTTCTTAAGGGGATTTGATACCTTACAAACCATTTTGCGAATCTCAGCGTCAGCAGACCGTCTCAAAGACAAGGGGCTCATTGACAAATTTTCCCAGCACAACAAGGAAGTCCCAAAGCTATTCTGGTGAAAATTGATATGGACACTTAAATATGTCAACTGTTCGATAAACTAACGAGAGGCTATTTTAAAATATAGGAAATGTATAGTCTCTTACCAATTGTTAAGCAAAGCGCCGTCTATTCAATGTACATACAACATAAAGAAAATCCATCCTGTGTCTGTAAGGTTTTCAAAAAGGCGGGCGACACAACGGGGAACTCTAATGCTCTCCAACAGGTATGGTAGAAAATTTTTAGAGACTGCCCTTCCCTGAGCTTTAAGAAGAAAATTCTTCTCCGCTCAATCCCAAAAACAAAATTAATACTTTCTAATGATGTGCGTTTCGTTCATTCAGTGTTCAGTGTTTTGTTGTTTATTTGGATCTCTTATCCAAGTTCTATAAGTTATGGCAAGACCACTCAATTAATTCTAAACAGTTTTTCCAAACAAACTAAAAAAGTTTATAATGGACAATATAGGGTGGTCCTTTAAGATATCGAATCTCCTTAATATTAATTTTCACTTGTTCTCGCAGCCTGAACCCTCAAGACCTTCCAAATTCATTCATTTCGCAAATATAGGACGCTAAAGTCGTTTGCATAACGTGGCTAGTCGATAAAAGGAAAATTAAATACCGTAAAGTTCTTTTTGCCCGGAGTAGTAGCAACAGAAATACAGGGCAAAGGAAGTTTCAACTTGCAATCAGTGTGGACTGAGGCTCTACAATCATTGCATTTCAATACAGAAGTGCCAAATTTCATTCTGAAATAAAAGAAAAGCGTCAATGTCAGGTACTAAAAAACTTTACGTTTAAAATAATATTCAATTAACTAACCCAAAAGACTACAATTTATCATGAAGAAAATTATCCCTAATTTTTTTATTACTGTCTTTGCGCCTCCATTAACAATGATGATATACCGCTAGTCCTGGTAATTTATACAATCGTCGGAAAAATCTCATTTTTAAGGGTGTTCCTTGCTGAAGGTAGTTCTGCCAAGCTCTATTTTGACGAGTTGCCCTTAACGGCTTTGCTCTTCCAGGAGCAAGCTTCGAAAGAACTGACATAGTTGCTCCGTCAAAACAATTTTGGATCGATTGCTGCGGTTTGCCATCGTGGTTTCAGGAAGTTGCTACCCAAGCTGCTCAATTTCGAGAACATTTGATTGGGCCAGCATGGTTCTTCGGAGCACCACCAAAAAGAAGGAATACATATTCCATGACTGGTCTGATGCACGACATGAAGAGGCATAATGGACTCTTATGGGTGAAGTTTGCATCTTAGAATAACTCCGAGCTTCCTGGAGCCGGAAGATCCCACTTTGTTGAGAAAAATTTCTTTATTATCAGTTTCTCCCAATTATCCTTTTTTACAACCAAAAACGGACTAAAAAATAGCGTTTTCAAGCAATGGCTTTAAGGGGAACTTACCAGGATAGGGCGCACGATTGATTTTTCGTTATTGAAGCTCATTGCAGACAGCAAACTCAGAAGCTTCTATTACATATTCAATATAGGGCTAGGCCTTTCAAATTGAGACTCAATTTCTGAATTGGCGATTGAAAAGGGGAAAAATACACATGCAGACAATGATCCAATCTCCTGATCCTGGTACCACTCTTGTGACTGTTTGTCTTCGCCTGAGAGTGTAATGCATGGATGGGGACAAATCATACGATATTTTCCATGTTTCCCCCCAGATTGTTCCAGATACTTAATCAAAACTGGGGTGACTCTTGTTGAGCTTACAGAATCACACCACTAATCCCGTCCCAAACAAACAATCTTCGATACTAAGAATAAAAAACCCTGCCCTTACGGACACATGGTTGTAAGACCAAGGCATCAACCACTACAGCTAATATGGGTATATATTACCAAAAAAGGACTTTACTCATTTACGTCCGAAGCTGATACCAAGATACCATTATCTGGAGCAGCTTTTAGTTATTTGGCGTCACTTTACCAGTAAGTCTTTTTAGTGAAAAAGGTCATTTTATTAAGTAAAGGTATAATTTCATCCTTCACGTATAACCCCTAAGCCCGCTTATTCAGTCTAACAAGAAGGATGTCACAAGAGGTCTGAAGGGGACAGCGAGTCTTCACTAGATTCTTTATGTCACTGGCGTTCCACAAAATTACCACTACCACATACATGACGTATGACAAAAAAAAAAAAAATAAATAGTATAATTAAATAGCCAAGAAAAAGAGAGTAACATCAGCTGGTGGACAGAAAAAAAGAGAAAAGGACAAAAGCAAAAAAAAAGAAAGAACAAAAATAATGTTTTGAAATAAACTCAAACACACTAGAAGAAACACTTCTGCTTCTACTCTGTTTGGGTTTACTTCAAAAGGTTAGTTTTTTTTTTCTTTTGTTTTTTAGCACTGAAGACAGCTTGGCGAGGGTCCTTGCCGAAATATTTGCTTTTGTTCTTTTCGCTTCTTTGTGGCCACTGGCGGATATTACCCTCGTCTTCTCGGCTATTTGGTTATATTATTTATTTTTCTTGTTTGTCATACGTCATATTTTCTGCGGCAATTACGCTTAATATTTCTTGTTGCTGTGAAAAACTATATAAACATTATCTTTATAAATTCAATTTGCAACAAGCTCAACATTTAGATGTCACTAGTATTTTTTCTAGAACATTTCGATTCTAAAATCCTAACAAATACTGTTACATCCGGGAACCAAACAGATCATAAGAAATTATTCTGTATTTGTGTTTCGTTTTTGGAAACCGATGAAACAAAAGCCGATTGTTATAAAAAAAAACTTTAAACTAAAAAGGATTACACGTTGAGCTGAAGAGAAATTGCGATCCTAATAAAACTTTTAGCGATAAGGTAATCTTCAAAAAGAGAGATGCTTCTAGTTCTGTAAGGTACCAATACAATATTAATGGCACCCGTAGTTCTTAATTCACTTTAAACCAATATTTTTTGCAACGATCCTTTATCCAACTTATTCACTAGGTTTTTTGCACCTTTTATAACTTGAAAAAAAAATTGTATACCGTGGCACATCGAGAATACCAGACGCAACGCCAGACAAAAGAGCGTGAGAAATTGACAATAGAGAATTTCAAGTTCGTCTCTAAGAAAAATAAAAGCCTATACTATCTAAGCTTACCAAGTTGAATGATCTAGGCTTCAAAGTTGAATAAAAACACCAAAAAATTGGTTCTGATGAGATGGCTGGGACACGTTCAGCGGATGAAAGATGACAAATTGCCAAAAGATTGTCCTTGCCGGCCACAGTCTGGGGCCAAACGAAAAGCAGGTCGTCCCCGAATGGGGTAGGAGGATATCGTGAGGAAAGATTTAGAGAAAATGGGAACTTTTTTGAGGGTGTAATGAGAGAGGCTTTGAATATATCAGGAGGGGGGAGGAGCATGCGTAGCTGGGTTGCCCTCAGGCGGTTTGGTGCTACATTTAGTCATTTAATCAGTAGTGGTAATAGTACTATTTATATAATAAATCCTGCGAATAAATCCAAAACGTTCTTACGAAGGAAGGTTTCGTAATATGGCTCTCCGAAAGAGAAACTTAATAATAAGAAATATTAACTCACTTTTTCCCGCAGTAAGTACACACTTCATTTTTAAACAGGGTCTTTGTTGTAAATGAATGAGCTCGGTTATTCAGCTTTGTGGCAGAATTCATAGCTCTGATAAAGCCTGGAGTCGTAGCTGAAAATTAAAACGATATTTACAAATTAATTTAGTTTCGATTGGGGAAAAGTAGAGTCGGGAAAAATCTTAAAACCGAAGACAAAGTAAAGAAAGAAGAATAGAAAGAAAGAGGAAGCAGAGACAAACCAACCACTATTTCATGAATAATCACATTAATGTTCACATTAAGATTTTTGGCTAAATATCCTTCTCAATTAATACCTTTCATCATTAAAATATTTTCAATCTTTATTTTGAACAAATTTAGTTTTTCAACGATGTTTGTTACATGTCTTACTGGAGAACACAATTTTAACTTCAATTTTAATTTATGGTACTTTGATTCACGAATATGGTATATTTTATCTTTGGCGGTAACAAATTTGCCTGGATGGTAGCCCTTTTAACAGGCAACAAAAATTGAAACAAAATTTAGCTTATAAACCTCCACTTTCTTGGCTTAGAACGCAGTAGAATCAGCCGATCGATCGAATTTTGTGGATGACATGTCATTGCTCGAAAAATGCAGAAGAAATATTATTAAGAGCAGTGCAACGAAAATTCTCGAAGACGTTGCAAGTGAAGCAGCCCAGTTAAAAATGAAAGTAAACCTCCATATATATCATATTAGGATCTTTAGTTTTCTTACATCAAAGTCATCATTTATAACCCCTATACCGAATAAAATAATTACAACAGAAACTAAACTCTTAGGGGTCACACTGACTAGCGATTTGAAATGGGAGGCCCATATTTGCTCTATTGTTAAACAGACTAGTACACCTCCGTCTCTCCTTAAGCTATTTGCTAAATTTTCATGCCAAAAGCACATATCCCCCGCCTTTATATATCTTATCCGTCCACAGCTTGAGTAAGCTTGCCCGGTGTGGCATTTTGGTCCTACGGTGGATCAATTTGATAGGCTAGAAATTATCCAGAAGAGAGCCCTGAGAATTGTTTACGGTCAGGGCAAAGTGCTTTACATTCCTCTCCTCAGGGAACTCTGCCTCCCTACCTTGGTAGCCCGACATGTTACTCTTTGTACCAATTTTGGAAATAATCTGCGTCGTAACCCACGCTTTCAATGTATACTCTCAGCCCCTTATTGACCTTCAAAGCCCCGTTTACCCCCATCAAAAGCACAAAAAATCCATGTTTAAAACTCTATTAATGCAAAAACTGAGCGTCACAGAAAGAGTTTTGTGTCAGCGTTTGTTGAAATCATAAATAAATGAAATTTGTAATGCATCACGTTAATGTGTCATTTGTATTGTTAATGCGTTATTTTTTTTTAATTTTATTTGACAGGCCGATTGGATTCATCGCTGTATGTTTTTTATAATGTACTTATGTTTTTACTTATGCTGTCATTTTTATTCATTTTATTTATATTACTTACTTTATTTGTTTTACTCACATTTTACTTATGTACTTATGTTTGGGCACTTAAGTACTCATTTTTATCATTTTATTCATTGTACTCATTTTATTTGACAGGCCAGTGGTTCATCGCTGTAGGCAATGTTTTCATATTTCACTTATGTACCTATGATTTTTTTTTTTTTTTTTTTTTTTTTTTTTTTAAATACAATGTAGGCTGGGTGACTGAAGACCACAAGTTCGGCAGTTTTTATGTTGCGCGTTTGCTTGATAATAAAGTAATATTCTATTCTATATTATTCTAGTTTCCAAGCAAATGTAGACACCATGAGTCGTCCAAAACTGAAACGTGATATATAATTTTACGTATTTGAAAAGGATGAATCATACAGAATCTTTCATAACGGGATGTCAAAATTCGGAACGAAGGATGTATTTAGCAAATTTGCCGTGTTAAGTAGTAAGCTATCGGATATTAGGAAAAACAAACTACTCCATTCCATTGTCTTGAAAGTATATATTTTTCATAGTTAGTACTTTTCTTTCTTTCTTTCTTTCTCCCTAGCTTTTTATTGTTTTAAGAAGTAAAACTGTGATAAAAAGTCAAACTTTAGCGTAAAGAGCAAGGCGTTGAGGAGGGAAAAACCCCTTTCATATACGGAATACTTTCTGTTGGTTTTAAGTTTTAATGTCGCTTCTTACTTGCAGTTAAAAAAAACTTGTTTTTTATTTAATACCACACAAGGATAGAACATCCGCTAAAGTTCCTCTGTCGGCTGAATCAAACCCTTGTTCATAATCTATAAAGGTAAGGACTCACGGGGTTTGATGACTCGGGCCCTTCTCAATTATTAATGTAAGAGTAAAAATTTGGTAGAGGCATCCTCCCCCTTCAATAATAACCGGGTAAAAGCCTCACCAAAAGATGGGATCATCGGAAATCACGCTCATTAATCAAACAGTCAGAATTACTAATGAGAGACAGACCACTACCTAACATCCAAGCCTCTTGGCCCAAATTGGTTAAAAACATGGAAAAATTAAAGCTTTCTGCTCTATTCTTGAAACTATTACGCTTTTCTGTAATGTGTTGAGTTGTTCGTTGTTCATATTTCATGCTTTGTTGTATCTGTTTGATACAAGAGGCAAGTAATACCACTTCCTTGTATCGCTTTTTAGCTATAATTTAAATTCTTCAGACATAATAACTACTACTTACTATTCAACACTACTTTAACTACTATTCAAGCTTCCAATTATTAAACCGAGCAAGGCCAACCCTAAATCCCATCCTGTTTGTACTTCTCCTCTAGACTCCCTGTTTAAAGCTTTCGCTTTGACTACTTCCCAAGAGACCAAACTTTGAGCCCCCCCAGAAAAAAATTTAAGAACAAAAAAATTGAAAAAGAACGTGCTTTTAATTGACTTAAAATTGATTTAATTGATTTAATGACTTAAAAGACCTCGAAAGTCACTTTTCAACGAATGCCGCACCTCAAACCACAAATAGCCTGACTCTTCCACTCCAAGCCCAAATACTGGGTACAGCCCAAGCAACAGTCTTTTGAAGTTAGGGACGATTATCCGATCATTTCATCGATAAATCTATTATACAATAAGTGAATTTTTAATCTTAAAAAGCGTCATCACAGCCTAATCTGGGGCATCTAGCCCTTTTCGTATCTCTTTTTAACTTATTAAAGGAATAAAGCAACTATTCAGGGATATAATATGTGTTCAACTTCTACTTCAGCTAAAAGATAAAAGAATTAAAAGATAAAAGATAAAAGCTAAAAGATAAAGAAGTAGAGCAACTTACACGTGGGTGTCGAATTTGAACTTGCACGACGACGAAAGTTTGGCGCATATGGTCTTGTAAGCGTCGCACGAGACGAGTCTGAATCATACATATCTTCTACAAATACCAATAGCAATAATTAAAACACACATGTTAAATAGAAACAGATATATATATAATGACCATTTAGATTTCAGAGTCATATCTTGGAAGGGATCTTTATAATTTTTATTTAATATTGAGATGAATTCAGGCAAAATGATTCAAGACTTGATTGGCAACGCAGCCAATACTCTAGTTTTTATTTGCTTTTTTATCCAATTTGGCTTTGGGAAAGCATTATAACTCGTGTTCTGATTTAAAAATCAGTCAGACCAACAATTACTAGTCTATCACGTCACTGGTATCACCAACTGAATATCTTCTTAGCTATTTTTTTTTCTCTCTTGCAGTTCAGGTAAATTATCCCTCTGAAACAAGCGATTTTACGACAAGCCTGCATCAGCAACTTGCAGCAAAAGCAAGAGATTCATCATTTGGATCATGGATCATTGGACACACCATTGGATTCATTAATCACAGATCTATCCGTTCACTGAGCCAGATAAATGATATTGTCTAGACCTTTTCGTTGAGAAGGATCTAAACTTACTTTTAAAAACGAAAATTTTCCCTTTTTAACGATTTTTAACAATTCTTAATCTAAAAAACGCTCTATGCCGAATTTCAAAAAATTCATTTGATGGATGAGTAGAACTGAATTGTAGTTTTGCGATGATAGAAAATTTCTCACCTTTTGCTGATATGTTAAAACCGTAGGAAAAATAAAAAATTAAAACTTGCAAACGGAGAAAAAACCTCAAATTTTACGACAGTCTCTATGTTTATTAGACAGCTGAAATAAGTTTGGTTTTCCGAGATTGAAAAAAAAAAATTCGATAATTGATGCTGAATAGTTCATGTTGAATCCTTTCTATCGACGAACTATGAAAGGTATTAAACCTCATGCAACATGATCCTCCTTAAATCAACAATATAACTGGAAAATGTGACTCAGCTCGTTTCGTCGGAGTGATAAAAGTTCTTATCTTTATCAAAAGTGATAAAGACTCGAAAGAAAAAGTTTTTATTCATTGACCAACTTTTTTTATTCTATGATGCTTTGATGGAATACTGTTCCTCCCCACCCCATCTCCCCTTCTAAAAAACAACAGTTTATCCTTTATCTTGTATATTTGAAATTAGCAAAACTTGCTATGCCATAATAACTTTTTCTTTTGTTACATTACTTGTGTTTAAACTGAATTTTGTTAAATTAAAATTAAGTTTCTTAATTAAAGGGAAATATAAATTTGAAATTTAAATTTATAAGGAAAACCAAACTTATTTCAGCTGTCTAATAAACATAGAGATTGTCGTCAAATTTGAGGTTTTTTCACCGTGTGAAAGTGTTGGTTTTGTATTTTTCTGCTTTCCTACGGTTTAACACATCAACAAAAAGGTGAGAAAATTTTCTATCATCGTATAACTACAATTCAGTTCTACTCATACACCAAACATTTTTTTGAAACTAGGCATACAGCGTTTTTTAGATCAGGAATTGTTAAAAATCGTTAAAAAGGGAATTTTTTTTTAAAAGTAAGTTTAGATCCTTCTCAGCAAAAAAAGTCAGGTCTATATAATATCATTTCGCTGGTTCAGTGAATGGATAAATTTGAGATTAATGAATCCAATTATATAAGTATCTCTCGCTTTTGGCGAAAATTAATGATGCAGACCTGTAGTAAAATCGCTTGTTTAAAAGGGGGATAATTTACCTGAACTGCAAGAGAGAAAAAAAATAGCTAAAAAGATATTCATTACTTTCACCAAGCACATAGACTTGATCCTAGATTGGATCAGTGCCTCTAACAGATTGGTTTGAAGTATTTTTATTTTTCAAGCATTTTGAAATTTCTGAAGTCTTCTGACTAAGCACATAGAATTGAACATAGACTGGATTAAATAGACCCCCTACCTAGCAGATTCGTTTGAAGTATTTTAGAGTATTTAAAGTACTTTCACCAAGCACAGAGACTTGACCCTAGACTAGATAAGTGCCTCTAGCAGATTGATTTGAAGTATTTTATTTTTCAAGCATTTTGAAATTTCTGATGTCTTCTGACTAAGCACATAGAATTGAACATAGACTGGATTAAATAGACCCCCTACCTAGCAGATTCGTTTGAAGTATTTTAGAGTATTTAAAGTACTTTCACCAAGCACAGAGACTTGACCCTAGACTAGATAAGTGCCTCTAGCAGATTGATTTGAAGTATTTTATTTTTCAAGCATTTTGAAATTTCTGAAGTCTTCTGACTAAGCACATAGAATTGAACATAGACTGGATTAAATAGACTAGCAGATTCGTTTGAAGTATTTTAGAGTATTTAAAGTACTTTCACCAAGCACAGAGACTTGACCCTAGACTAGATAAGTGCCTCTAGCAGATTGATTTGAAGTATTTTATTTTTCAAGCATTTTGAAATTTCTGAAGTCTTCTGACTAAGCACATAGAATTGAACATAGACTGGATTAAATAGACTAGCAGATTCGTTTGAAGTATTTTAGAGTATTTAAAGTACTTTCACCAAGCACAGAGACTTGACCCTAGACTGGATCAGTGCTTCCAACAGATTGGTTTGAAGCATTTTGTATTTTGAAAGATCTGAAGTATTTTGACCAAGCACACAGAGTTGAACCTAGACTGGATTAGATAAACACTCTAGCTAGCAGATTAGTTTGAATTGTTTGATGTACTTGCAGTACTTTCATTTAGCACATAGACTTGACCCTAGACTAGATAAGTGCCTCTAACAGATTGGTTTGAAGTATTTTTATTTTTCAAGCATTTTAAAATTTCTGAAGTCTTCTGACTAAGCACATAGAATTGAACATAGACTGGATTAAATAGACCCCCTACCTAGCAGATTCGTTTGAAGTATTTTAGAGTATTTAAAGTACTTTCACCAAGCACAGAGACTTGACCCTAGACTAGATAAGTGCCTCTAGCAGATTGATTTGAAGTATTTTATTTTTCAAGCATTTTGAAATTTCTGAAGTCTTCTGACTAAGCACATAGAATTGAACATAGACTGGATTAAATAGACCCCCTACCTAGCAGATTCGTTTGAAGTATTTTAGAGTATTTAAAGTACTTTCACCAAGCACAGAGACTTGACCCTAGACTAGATAAGTGCCTCTAGCAGATTGATTTGAAGTATTCTATTTTTCAAGCATTTTGAAATTTCTGAAGTCTTCTGACTAAGCACATAGAATTGAACGTAGACTGGATTAAATAGACTAGCAGATTCGTTTGAAGTATTTTAGAGTATTTAAAGTACTTTCACCAAGCACAGAGACTTGACCATAGACTAGATAAGTGCCTCTAGCAGATTGATTTGAAGTATTTTATTTTTCAAGCATTTTGAAATTTCTGAAGTCTTCTGACTAAGCATATAGAATTGAACATAGACTGGATTAAATAGACTAGCAGATTCGTTTGAAGTATTTTAGAGTATTTAAAGTACTTTCACCAAGCACAGAGACTTGACCCTAGACTGGATCAGTGCTTCCAACAGATTAGTTTGAAGCATTTTGTATTTTGAAAGATCTGAAGTATTTTGACCAAGCACACAGAGTTGAACCTAGACTGGATTAGATAAACACTCTAGCTAGCAGATTAGTTTGAATTGTTTGATGTACTTGCAGTACTTTCATTTAGCACATAGACTTGAACCTAGACTAGATAAGTGCCTCTAACAGATTGGTTTGAAGTATTTTTATTTTTCAAGCATTTTAAAATTTCTGGAGTCTTCTGACTAAGCACATAGAATTGAACATAGACTGGATTAAATAGACCCCCTACCTAGCAGATTCGTTTGAAGTATTTTAGAGTATTTAAAGTACTTTCACCAAGCACAGAGACTTGACCCTAGACTGGATCAGTGCTTCCAACAGATTGGTTTGAAGCATTTTGTATTTTGAAAGATCTGAAGTATTTTGACCAAGCACACAGAGTTGAACCTAGACTGGATTAGATAAACACTCTAGCTAGCAGATTAGTTTGAATTGTTTGAAGTACTTGCAGTACTTTCATTAAGCACATAGACTTGACCCTAGACTAGATAAGTGCCTCTAACAGATTGGTTTGAAGTATTTTTAATTTTCAAGCATTTTAAAATTTCTGAAGTCTTCTGACTAAGCACATAGAATTGAACATAGACTGGATTAAATAGACCCCCTACCTAGCAGATTCGTTTGAAGTATTTTAGAGTATTTAAAGTACTTTCACCAAGCACAGAGACTTGACCCTAGACTGGATTAGTGCTTCCAACAGATTGGTTTGAAGCATTTTGTATTTTGAAAGATCTGAAGTATTTTGACCAAGCACACAGAGTTGAACCTAGACTGGATTAGATAAACACTCTAGCTAGCAGATTAGTTTGAATTGTTTGAAGTACTTGCAGTACTTTCATTAAGCACATAGACTTGACCCTAGACTAGATAAGTGCCTCTAACAGATTGGTTTGAAGTATTTTTATTTTTCAAGCATTTTAAAATTTCTGAAGTCTTCTGACTAAGCACATAGAATTGAACATAGACTGGATTAAATAGACCCCCTACCTAGCAGATTCGTTTGAAGAATTTTAGAGTATTTAAAGTACTTTCACCAAGCACAGAGACTTGACCCTAGACTGGATCAGTGCTTCAAACAGATTGGTTTGAAGCATTTTGTATTTTGAAAGATCTGAAGTATTTTGACCAAGCACACAGAGTTGAACCTAGACTGGATTAGATAAACACTCTAGCTAGCAGATTAGTTTGAATTGTTTGAAGTACTTGCAGTACTTTCATTAAGCACATAGACTTGACCCTAGACTAGATAAGTGCCTCTAGCAGATTGATTTGAAGTATTTTGATTTTGAAGCATTTTGAAATTTATGAAGTCTTTTGACCAAGCACATAGAATTGAACCTAGACTGGATTAGATAGACCCCCCTAGCTAGCAAATTAGTTTGAAGTATTTCAAATATTTGAAATACTTTCATCAAGCACATAGAATTGACCCTAGACTGGATCAGTGCCTCTAATATATTGGTTTGAAGTATTTTGTATTTTGAAAGATCCGAAGTATTTTGACCAAGCAGATACATTTGAACCTAGATTGAATTAGATAGACCCCATAACTAGCAGATTAGTTTGAAGTATTTTAAAGTATTTGAAATACTTTTACCAAGCACATAGACTTGATCAGTGCCTCTAAGAGATAGGTTTGTAGTATTTTGATTCTGAAGCATTTTGAAATTATATGATGCTTTGATGGAATACTGTTCCTCCCCACCCCATCTACCCTTCTAAGAAAACAACAGTTTATCTTTTATCCTGTATGTTTGAAATTAGCAAAACTTGCCATGGCCAGGGCCTTGGCACACTTGAATTTCATGGTTGCAGCAATAGCTTCAATTTGGTAAAGAGCAAACCACGGCCCATAGTAACCAAAATAAACGCATGAAAAAAAATGTCTAGTAAGAAAATTTGCAGTTAATGCTGATTCAGGAGAGGCAACTATTATTTCGGTTCATCTGAATAGTAAAGGCTTATTGTGCAAACATAATCGACGCTAATTCAAACTTATTCAAAGACTGGTCATATATCTCTGTAAATAAAAGCTTAAATGCGTTTTAACAAAACCAGTTTTAGAAGTTTAGTTAAAGGGGGTTGATTTGAATGAGCATTGAGTTAAACATGGGTTGAGTTAAATGGGGTTGGGTTGAACGTGGTTGAGATTCTTTGAGCTGACTTGAATGAGAGTTGAGTTAGTCCATTCGAGTTCATTTTTATAATCCCAAGGAAAAGAACGTCAAAATTATTTTAGCAACATTATAAAATTGTGACCCTAAGAAAATGAACACTAAAACATCTTTTGTTTTCTAACTCCTCGTGAAATCTGGGACTTGGTACTTGTCCTTTTGTAGCATGGATGGAGCGTATTCATGGTGTATGTAACTCAAACCCCGCTCAATTCAACCTGATGCAACTCAATCCTCTTTCAATTGAACATCCTGCAACTAAATTCCCAATTTACTTAACTACCATTTAAGTCAGCTCAAAGAATCTCAACCACGTTCAACCCAACCCCATTTAATTACTGAAGGAAATCACTAAATCAATAAAGAAGTCACTAAAATCTAGAGATTTATTTTCTCACTGGGTGGCAACACTGAGTTTAATGCCTTTCATAGTTCGTCGATAGAAAGGATTCAACATGAACTATTCAACATCAATTTTTGAGATTCAAATTAAGATCAAATATGTTTTCTCAAAATAACATTTTTAGTTAGCCCTATATTGAATGGCTGGAGCGAAATGAAATGAGAAACTACATGTTTTTTTTTACAGAAATCCAAAAAAACATTAGATTTTAAAAATGGTCAAAACATTGGTAAATTGGTAAGTTAAAAATGGTCGAAACAATTGGTAACATTGGTAATAATAAATATACGAGCTTTCAAAGTAATGATGGTGAGAGTGAACTCTACTTTAGAAAGCAATGATATTCGATCACACCTGTCTGTCGAATTTCTTAATTAAAGGGGAATATAAATTTAAAATTTAAATTTATAAGGAAAATCAAACTTATTTCAACTGTATAATAAACATAGAGATTGTCGTCAAATTTGAGGTTTTTTCTCCGTGTGAAAGTTTTGCTTTTTATTTTTCATCTTTCCTACGGTTTTAACATATCAACCAAAGGTGAGAAATTTCCTATTATCGCAAAACTGCAATTCAGTTCTACTCATCCACCAAATGAATTTTTTGAAATTGGGCATGGAGCGTTTTTTAGATTAAGAATTGTTAAAAATCGTTAAAAAGGGAAAATTTTCTCTTCTTAAAAGTAAGTTAAGATCCTTCTCAAAGAAAAGGTCTAGATAATATTAATCTGGCTCAATGAATGGATAGATCTGAGATTTCAGAGGGATAATTTACCTGAACTGCAAGAGAGAAAAATATCTAAGAAGGCATTGAGTACTTTCACCAAGCACATAGACTTGACCCTCCACTGGATCAGTGCCTCAAACATATTGATTTTGGAGCATTTTGATTTTGAAGCATTTTGAAATATCTGAAGTATTTTGACCAAGCACATAGAATTGAACCTAAACTGGATTAGACAGACCCACTAGCTAGCAGATTAGTTTGAAAATTTTAAAGTATTTGAAGTACTTTCACCAAACACATAGACTTGACCCTAGACTGGACCAGTGCTTCCAACAGATTGGTTTGAAGTATTTTGCATTTTGAAATATCCGAAGTATTATGACCAAGCACATTGACTTGACCAGAGACAAGATCAATCCCTCTAACAGATTGGTTTGAATTATTTTGATTTTGAAGCATTTTGAAATGTCTGAACTACTTTCCCTAAGCAGATAGACTTGACCCCAGACTGGATCAGTGCCTATAACAGATTGGTTTGCAGCATTTTGATTTTGAAGCATTTTGAAATATCTCAAGTATTTTGACTAAGCACAAAGAATTGAACCTAGACTGGATAAGATAGACCCCCTAGCTAGAAGATTAGTTTGAAGTATTTGAAGTACTTTCACTAAGCACATAGACTTGACCCTAGACTGGATCAGTGCCTTTGGTTTGCAGTATTTTGATTTTGAAGCATTTTGAAATATCTGAAGTATTTTGACCAAGCACATAGAATTAAACCTAGACTGGATAAGATAGACCCCCTAGCTAGCAGATTAGTTTGAAGTATTTTAAAGTATTTGAAGTACTTTCACTAAGCACATAGACTTAACACTATACTGGATCAGTGCCTCTAACAGATTGGTCTGAGTTATTTTGGATTATGAAGCATTTCAAAGTTTTTGACCAAGCACATAGACATGATCCTATACTGGATCAGCACCTGTAGCAAATTAGTTTGGAATATTTTGTATTTTGAAGTGCTATAAAAATTGAAGAATTTTGAACAAGCACATATCGTTTACCATAGACTGGATAAGGGCCTCTAGCGGATTAGTTTGAAGCATAAAATTTTTTATCTTTGCAACGAACTGTAAGCACATGCATTTTGTCCATTTTTTTATTATTAAAAAAATGAGTGAAGTTTCCCCACCCTCAAAGGAAATGAGTAATTAATGTACTCGGCAATGCTGGACGATAGTTTAGTCACAGTCAGTTATGGTTTTTCCTCCAATACTAAAAAAAAAGTTATTCAGCTTTCCAAAAGAACCTGAGAGACTTTTTTTTTTCTAAACATAGTCCTTTTTGGGCTAAAATGAAGTTCAAACCATTAATTTTAAACAGTTTTTTTTTATAATGCTAGCAGACTTAAATTCAGAAATTTAGTGCGGCTGATATGCATACAATATAACATCCGCTTCTGGACATAGGTTATTCACGAGACAAACAATCAAGAACAAAATCACAGAAACCAAATAGTACTAAAAAATGAGTACAATAAAATTGCCATAAAAAAAAATTAAAACGAAAAGGTAAATATCAAGACAGGATTCATACCTAAAGGGGGCACAGTAGGTTTAAACACATCTCTCGGCTCACTCTTGCTCCGGCGTCTGTTTTCGGCATTCATGGCTTCGAGCTGCGCAGTCGCAGTAACCGGCCCCTCTCTTGGTAGTGAAACAGTAGTAACACTTACAATATGACTAGCATCTTGACTCTCCAAAATTCGGTCACGAGACTGAAAAAAATATATAAGCAAATTGCAACATGACTAAATCAACGAAGTAATGCAATAAATATAAGTTTTAGAAAAAAAGTACCATATTTTTGATCTGTAGAGCTGTGTCTCTTGATTGAGCGAGACTGAATAATAAAAAATAATTACATCTTCTTAAGTTCAAAAGTGACTTCTCTTGCTTTGAGCCACTCTCTACAGTCACTACGAAGAATGGAACCTGTAACTTCATAGTCAATGGGAGAACTATTAATGCTTAGGAGGCACGAACAGTACTGTTCCTCTTCTTCACCAGTCTACACTTGGAAAATAAAAGAGCAGAATTAACCCAAATCAAAGAAAAAAAATGGCTTGTAAAATTAGAAGGTAGTCATTTCAGATTTGTGGAAAAATAGTCCTTTTTTAGAGTTTACTCTAACTTTAATTTTAAATTATGGCATTGTCTCGTTAAACGGATTCAAAAGCGGATAAAAGATTAGAACGAAACAGAAGCTTGGAGCTACAGCTCCAGGTAGTCCTCTCTAAAAAAAAAGACAATAAAAATTCGCTTAATCCTCAAGGACAAATAAAAATCATCCTTTTTGACTTCAGCAAGAATTATACGCAGCTTTTCAGAACCAAACACCATATCCATAAATAGGGCTAAAGTTTCAAACTTTCTTTAAACACAGAGGAGCTTCGACGCTTACTTCTTAACCCTGGTTCCAACTGCGACATGCAACAAATGACACAAATCGTGCGACAAACGACGCAAAACCAACCGTTTTTTGCAATGTCGGATGCGTTGTTCTGATTAAAAAAAATAAAAGATAACCAAAGTCACAGAGCTGATTGAAAAGCTAATTTTGGCTGTTTGGCTGTTCTAGAGTTTGTCGCAGCGACGCAAAAGTCTGCGGTTCTTTGTGAACCTCCATCCGATTCTGTCGTACGTCTGTTCCACCAGAAAAAAATCGTGTCGGGATTGACGCAGCAGTGGGAACCAGGGGTTAATCACAATAACTTAAATATGCGACGTGTCGCAAAAAGGGCCTACGTCCACTTTTCCTGATTTTTAAGGAGATCAAATGAAAATAAAAACGCACAATAATTTTGTTTCTCACAAATCAGAATCTAAGTAACCTGAAACTTTAAAGACTGATTCCTGGTTAAATTTTTACCATAATTAACTGGAAATGTTCCAAATTACTGAATTGTTCATTACTTTGAAGATAAGGAACTTGCTCTTTTGTAAACCCTTTTGGGACAATTTATAACTCAGTTAGAATTACAGATAAACCCATTTTGAATAGACAAATCGAAAGGTCTCTTTGAGTTCATTCAAACCATATATTTAGCTCATTTTTGGAGAAAGTGGACATAAGCCCTATTTACGAAACGCCACTTGACTTACTTTGACTTATGTCTTATGCCAGGCACTGCCCAGCGTAGAGAGTGACGTCTGCCTTCTCCATCGGCTTCAGTCCATGGCGTGTATTTGCTCTTCGTCCAGTCTGATGTTTGCCATCTTTGGGAACTAGAACAGGCTGTCGGACCAACGTTTCTTCGGTCGGCCGCAAGGTCGCTTCCAACCGGCTTTGATAGGGTAGAAGTCGTAGATCGTCTTTGCGGGTAGATGTGGGGGCATTCGAAGCAGGTGCCCGAACTATCATAAGGTTCTCTCGGCTGCTTGAGTCAAAAACGAGACTGCTTTGTGAGCTGCAGAAGCTTCTCATTGCTGACGGAGTCGGACCATCGTAGGCCTTCGATCCTTCTCAGGCTCTTTGACTGAAATACGTCAATTTCCTTGAGGGTTGCAGCTGATGCTTGCCATGTCTCAGCTCCGTAAAGCACCACAGAGCCGACTAGGACGTTGAACATCCGAGGTTTCGTTGTACGACTGATGTTCGGTTTTCACCAGAGGTGAGGATTCAGTCTGCCCATGGCAGAAGACGCTTTGGATAATCTCGCTTGCAGCTCGGGGAGAAGCGAGCCACCTGAAGAAATTATGGAGCCCAAGTAGGTGAACTCTTGAACAACTTCGATGCCGTTGGTGCTGTCCAGGTTAACTGGAGAGTTAACAGTAGGAGTAGACAGGTCTATGGCCATAATTTTAGTTTTTGTTCCATTTTATATGCAGTCCTACTTTGGCAGCCTCTTCTCGTAGAATTCGGAGCGCTTTCAGCAGCTGCTCCATTGAGTCCACCAGAATTGCCAAGTCATCGGCAAAATCAACACCTGTGATGGAACGATCTCCGACGCCAAAATTGAGACGCGAAGTGGTTTTTGTCTTCATGTAATCTACGATGACATTGAAGAACTATGGGGCCACTGCATACTTGGCACAACCCTTTCGTGATTTAAAAGAACGGGCAGCGCTGGCCGTTTACTTGCACATGGCTCTCCGTCCCATGGTGCAGCGCCTTGAGAAGTCTGCAATATTTCTCGGGTAGGCCAGCCAACTATAGAATCCACCAAAGAGCTTCTTGATCGACTGGGTCAAATGCAACAAGGAAGTTGACAAAGGCAATAAATGCTTTCTGTCAGAACTCTCTGGTCTTCTAATATTTGTCGAATCGTGAATCGTGAAGAGTTACAAGAGCCTCGTAAATTAGAGTAACAGTAGTGAATAACAATGAAAACCCATAGAAAGCAATAGAATATTTCCTTAAGATTTCATAGGCGACAAAACTGAGATATACTTGAAAGACTATAGCCTGTTCCATATGAGACCTAGCATTAAGGATTAATAAAAACCTGAACTTCAAGTTTTATGTTCACTCTCAAATATACAATTTTGCAGCAATCCTTCATCTGTGACTTGCACCCAGGGGACATGATATATTAATAAATGGATTTACTAATTACGCTTCTATACATTCACCGAGCAAGAAATATGAAATTGCTGATAACTTTTTCTTAGAGAACAATATAAGCTTGCCTAAAAAATGAAAATGTTCCTTTTTCCAACTATTCTCTACAAATTCTCAATGTATTTTTGATCTAAAAGTAACCTAAGACAACTTTCAACAAGAGCTAAGAGCTTATATGGCACTTGTCATGAGGCCGGAAGAGCCAAGAGATCATATGGTATGAGCTCTAGCAAAATTCTAAGAATCAATAGACTGATTTAAAAAGAAAATCAGAGGCTTAGTAACGGTTAGGATTTAAAATAAAAGCTCTGAGTCACGAAATCCTTCTAAATATCAAAATTCATTAAGATCCGACCACCCACTCGTAAGTTCTAAATTTCTCCACTCTAAACGTTTTCCAATATTTCCGGTTTCCCCCTAAAACTCCCCTCAATGTAAACAGATATAGTCCGGATTTGAAATAAGAGATCTGAGACAAGAGTTCCTTCTAAATATCAAATTTCATTAAGATCCGGTCACCCGTTCTCAAGTTAAAAATACCTCAATTTTTCTAATTTTTCCAAATTAACACCCCCGGCTCCCCCAAAGAGAAAAGATCCGTTCCGAATCTGTCAATCACGTATGTTTAATTTGTGCTTATTCTTCCCATCAAGTTTCATCTCGAACTCTCCACTCTAAGCATTTCCCAAGATTTCTGGTTTCCAATGTTTCTGTTTCCCCCTCGAGCCTCCTATGTTCTCGGATCGGATTCGAATTGAAAATAGAGTATCTGAGAAATAAGATCCTTCTCTATATCAAGTTTCATTAAGATCCGATCACCCAATCGTAAGATAAAGATACTTTAGTCCTCCCGTTTTCCAAGAATTCTGGTTCCCCCCTCAAACTCGGCCCAATGTCAACAGATCTGGCAGGGATTTAAAATAAGAACTCTAAAGCACAAGATCCTTCTAAATATCAAATTTCATTAAGATATGATCACCCATCTGTAAGTTACAAACACATCATTTTTTTCTAATTTTCCCATATTACTCCCCCCCCCCAAACTCCACCAATGAGAGCGGATCCGGTCCGGTTATGTCCGTCACGTATCTTGGAATTGTACTTATTCGCCCCACTAAGTTTCATTCTGATCTCTCTGCTTCAAGTGTTTTCCAAGATTTCCAGTCCCCCCTCCCAGTGACACTGGATTAGTTCTGGATTTAAAATAAAGATCTGAGTTACGAGGTCCTTCTAGATATGAAATTTCATGAAGATCCGACCACTCCTTCATAAGTTAAAATACCTCTTTTTTCTAATTTTCCTGAATTAACTCTATCCCCAACCCCCCCAGAGAGAGGGGATCCGTTCCGGTTATGTCAATCACGTATCTAGGACTTGTGCTTATTTTTCCCACCAAGTTTTATCCCGATCCCTAAACTCTAAGCGTTTTCCAAGATGTTAGGTCCCCCCCAACTCCTCCCAATGTCACCGGATCCGGTCGGGACTTAAAATACGAGCTCTGAGACACGATATCCTTCCAAATATCAAATATCATTAAGATCCGATCACTCTTTCATAAATTAAAAATACTTCGTTTTTTCTAATTTTTCAGAATCAACCCCCACCACTCCAACTCCCCCAAAGAGAGCAGATCCGTTTCGGTTATGTCAATCACGTATCTAGGACTTGTGCTTATTTTTACCACCAAGTTTCATCCCGATCCCTCCACTCTAAGCGTTTTCCAAGATTTTAGGTCCCCCCCCCCAACTCCCCACAATCTCACCGGATCCGGTCAGGATTTAAAATAAGAGCTCTGAGACACAATATCCTTCCAAACATCAAATTTCATTAAGATCTGATCACTCCTTCGTAAGTTCAAAATAACCCTTTTTTCTGATTTTTCAGAATTACCCCCCCCCAGCTCCTCCGAACAGAGCAGATTCGTTCCGGTTGAGTCAACCACATATCTAGGATTTTGCTTATTTTTCCCACCAAGTTTCACCCCAATCCCTCCACTCTAAGTGTTTTCTAAGATTCCCCCCAATGTCGCCAGATCTTGTCAGGATTTAAAATAAGAGCTCTGAGACACGATATCCTTCCAAAAATCAAATTTAATTAAGATCCGATCACCCGTTCGTCAGTCAAAAATATCTGTTTTTCTATTTTCTTCCAAATCAACTGGCCCCACACTCCCCGCCCCCCAGATGGTCAAATCAGGGAAACGACTATTTCTAATTTAATCTGGTCCGGTCCCTGATAGGCCTGCCAAATTTCATCGTTCTAGCTTATCTGGAAGTGCCTAAACTAGCAAAACCGAGACAGACAGACCGAAAGAGCGACCGACAGATATTTGCGATCGCTATATGTCACTTGGGTAATACCAAGTCCCATAAAAATATACGTCAGCGGATCGAAAATCAGAATTTCAACATAGTCTTGGAAGCAGTTCTTAAGGTCCCTCGTGCTTGAAATCCATGGTTCTTGAGGAGTTTATGGTGCAGGAAACTAGAAATATTGTTTTGTCTTTAAAGAATTCTTCAGCAGGTGTTGACCAAACTTCTGCTGAAGTAATTAAACATATCCTTCCATCGATTATCATCCCAATTTACCGTTTGATTAACAGGTCATTTCAACTAGGAATATTTCCCCAACGTCTTAAATTAGCGCGTCTGATAGCTCTCTTTAAAGGAGGTGACCGTGAGGATCCTGGGAACTACAGGCCAATCTCTCTTGTCAGTGTTGTATAAGATATTTGAAAGGGCAAAGCTCAAACTTCTGGTGAGACTTCTTGAAGCCAAATTTTTCTTTCCATCAGCATCAGTTTGGGTTTCGAGCAAAGTATTTTTCTTGATGTAAAGACAGCTTTTGACAGACTAATACACAAGATGCTCATTGGTAAACTTTCTCATCTTGGTGTACGTGGGGAAGCATTGACTTGATTCTCGTCATACCTAACCGACAAATCTACCGCCACGGAAGTTACAGACAAAAAGTTCCAATTGAATGCAGAGTACCCAAAGGTTCTATTCTTTGGCCAACCCTCTTCCTCATCTATGTGAACGATCTCTAGCGACTTTTTAACACCCTAATTAACACTGCTTGCTGTGGATTGTGTCACAAATCCTACTCTCAGACTATGTTGGTGTTCACATCTGATAGTCGAGAAGAATTGATAGCGTTTGCAGATGACACTACTTTAGGTGCTGCAGCTTCGGATGAATCATCCCCTATTCTAAAGCTTCAAGCAGTGACTGAGAAGATACTCTTTTGGTTTGACCCAAATCAACTAGCTTTAAATGTAAAACAGTCGTACCTTCTTATTTTTCCTCGTAAAGGTGTGAGCTGCCCCACAATTACTGAGCTTCTTACACCAAGAGGCTCCATAAGTCGCCCCCCGGATCGATATATGCGATTCCTGGGAGTTCTTTTGGATAAAAATTTATCGTTTAAGCGGCATATTCGAATAATAAGAGTGAAAATTTCCGCGGGCTTGGAATCATCCGAAGATTAAAGCGTTTATTTCCTTTTCCTATCATCCGTCTTTTATACTTCTCTTTCATTTACCCTTATATATGTTACTGTTCGTCTTTGTGGATGTCCACATTTCCCTCGGTACTTGCTCCTATTCACCATTTTCATGAGAAAGCGGCAAGAACTCTCCAGTCGGCTACACACACTCCTGCTGACCTCCTTAAGATTAAAGATATTTATGTTTTATCTCTATCTTCGTCGACATATCAATACTTCCAGGGAGATCTCCCATGTTGTTTTTTGGGACTGCTCAAACTAGTAGGGGAAGTAAATTTGTATATATTTTGAAACTGGGAGGATGTGATGATTCCAGCTACTCCCTCGGTTCATTCAGACTTCGGTCTGGCCGTGACAGTGGGGCGTGCTCGGAACATGGTTCCCGCTGAGATCCGGCAGTCACAAACACTTGGCTCCTTTAAGAGACAGATGAAAAGTTTCTTAGTAAAGGTTTCTTATTAAAAGTTTCTTATGGTTTAATATTTTTTTTTTGGTTGTTGTTTTGTTGGCGTTGGATCCTCGATGACGCAGAGAATTTTAATTTGTATTTTATTGTCGAGTGATGTGAGGGTCACTGTTTCGTGGGGACTGCCGGTGAGTTGATTTCTTTTTCTCATAGATTTATTTTTAGATGTTGTTTACTATATTTATGCCAAATTTTATCATTCTTTATTTATTGTATGTCGTTTCCCAAATAACGGGCCATTGAGCGCTTTGGGATGTTGTTTTTGTTATTGTTATTTTATGGAAATAAATAGAAATTGAACTAAAAAATGAAAAAAAAAATATCGTCTTACGCTGAAGCATTACAACCACAGGAATGTAGAAAATAAAACAACATAAACTTGCACTCTGACATAAACCTTATGAAGACTTCAAATAAAGTAGAATATATTTGACATTAGCAAGTTGAACACAGACACATCTAGACTTGAAAATAATGGGTGCTTATTACGTCTGACCATAATTCAAAGAAATAAGAGACGGGACTTCAAGACGTCTATTGTCTTGTTGGGATGCTAGTGGCTAAATTCTATATAAAGGATTCCATACAATTTCTATTGCATTAAAACTGACTATTTATTATTGAACTCCAGACTTGAATAACACTTAAATAATTATTTCGTCAGCACAGAACGTTAACAACAAATTGGCTTACCTTCCTTGTCTTGCTTCTGGATCGACGTTTCTTAGAGGCTGATTCATCTTTATCCCCACTTTTGCGTCTTTTTCCTTGTCGTGATGCTCTTGGAGCAGAAAAATCTAAATCTTCTTCGGTTTTGTCGAAACTAATGTCATCATCCAAGAAAGATGCTAAAATTATAATTATTTTCCTATGAAATATGATTTACCTAGGAATATGCATTTGGATGAATAGGAGGGTAGTAGTTATAATCAGGACAATGGGAAATGAAAAAATCAATATATCAGGGCAATTTCCAATTTTCCTAACAAATGTTGACTAGTGGCATGCTTCAGAGCTATTAGGGGGAGGGGGTGTTAATTATAATCAGGGTAATGCACAGTCAGATAATCAGGGTAAGTTTAATCTTATCGTTATAAATATTATGCACCCAGTAGCATGCTTCGAGACCATCAGTGATATGGTAAAGTGTAATCAGGGCATTAAGCATTCAGACAATCACAGAAATTATAAAATTTTTCTACTAATATCATATACCCAGTAGTATACTTTAAGACCATCAAGATGATCCCTAATACACGATTCAAACAAATAAGATGACACATTTGGATATTTTCAAACAAGAAAAAATTTGCCATTTACCGAATAATGAATAATTTATCACAGATAGCACTCGTTTAAGAAATGAGCGATATTGTTAATCTATGAATCCTGTGATGTATTTATATATCGATAATATGCACTGACTTAAGATTTAAACAATACATCATAAATTTATATATATATATATATATATATATATATATATATATATATATATATATATATATATATATATATATATATATATATATATATATATATATACTATATTAAATAAAAAAAAAACAAGTTTTTTTTATCTGAAAGTAAGGAGCGACATTAGAACTTAAAGCGATCAGAAATTACCCTGTATATGAAAGGGGCTGCTCTCTCTTCAACGCTTCGCTCTTTACGCTAAAGTTTGACTTTTGCTCTCAACTCTACTTTTTGAAACAGTAAGAACTTTAGCGTAAAGAGCAGGGCATTGAAGAGGGAACAGCCCCTTTCATAAATGGGGTTAAGTTTTAATGTCGCTCCTTCCTTTCAGTTAAAAATAACTTCTTTTTTTTTATTTAACTTCTGAACGTTTTTTAGCTAATCCATGTTTTAATTTCGGCTCTCCGCAGATGAATAATTAAAGCGAAATTTGCATATTTATTTATTTGGCTAAATGCTTTTCCCATAGTTTTGATCGAATGATTTTGAGAAAAAGGGGGGAGAGGAGGCCCAGTGGCCCTCCATTTTTTTGGGTACTTAAAAAGACAACTAGAACTTTTAGTTTTTACGAACGTTTTCATTAGTAAAAGATATACGTAAATTACGAACTAGCTGACGTAACAAACTTCTATATTCGTATGTTTTTATTACGTATATGAGAGGGTTTGCCCACTCGTCAATACCTCACTCTATACATTAAAGCTTAAATTTTGTCCCCTGAATCACAAAGGCCGTAGAATAAATAGTTGAAATTACTAAAAATACTTTAGCGTAAAGAATGAGGTATTAGGAGGAGGTGAATCCCTTATGTGCGTAATATTTTCTGTTCGTTTTAAGTTTTAATGCTACTCCTTACTTTCAGCTGAAAAAACTTTTTCATATTTATTTTTTCATTGTTTTTTTAAATGATTCTAGAAAATGCTGCGCTCCCTTAACGAAAACCTTCTTCTCCCATGACAAATTCCCCCATGGAAAGTTTCCCCCAAATAACCCTCTCTTCTCAACCCCTCCTTTCAACCAAAAAATCCCCCTGAAAACGTCTGTACACTTCCCAATAACCATTACTATATGCAAACACTGGTCAAAGTTTGTAACTTGCAGCCCCTCCCACGGGGACTGTGGGGAGTAAGTCGTCCCCAAAGACATAGTTATACAGTTTTTTGACTATGCTGAATAAAATGGCTATCTAAGAATTTTGATCCGACGACTTTGGGAAAAATGAGCGTGGGAGGGAGCCTAGATACCTCCAATTTTTTGTCACTTAAAGAGGGCACTAGAACTTTTCATTTCCGTTCGAATGAGCCCTCTCGCGAAATTCTAGGACCACTGGGTGGACACGATCACCCCTGGAAAAAAAATAAACACGCATCCGTGATTTGTCTTCTGGCAAAAAATACAAAATTCGACATTTTTGTAGATAAGAGCTTGAAACTTGTACAATAGGGTTCTCTGATACGCTGAATCTGATGGTGTGATTTTCTTTAAGATTCTATGACTTTTAGGGGGTGCTTCCCCCTATTTTCTAAAATAGGGCAAGTATTCTCAAGCTCGTAGCTTTTGATGGGTAAGACTAAACTTGATGAAACTTATATACATTTAAAATCAGCATTAAAATGCGATCCTTTTGATGTAACTATTGGTATAAAAAAAACTATTGTTATATATATATAACGCACAATATATCATTAAGCAATAAACTATATTATAAAGCAAAATATCATAAGTATAATATTAAGTAGCATTATAATAAAGGACCTTTAAAGTTGTGCATTGGCAAACTTTTTATACAGCAGTTTCATTGAGGCAAAAGTCTTTTGCTACAGTCGAATCACCAGGGGGCTTAAAGACGCGTATTCAATATTAATAAAATGAACTCAGAAAGCAGTAAAAAAAATATAGAAGATAGATTTTACTGTTTATCTGTGGTGACTTGCCAATATTACGAAAAAAAGCTATGAGAGCTCTGAGACACGATATCCTTCCAAATATCAAATTTCATTAAGATCCGATCACTCCTTCGTAAGTTAAAAATACTAATTTTATTAGTTGTATCTATTCAATCGTTTTTAAATGGTTACTAAAATGATTTTGTAAAAAAAAAAAAAAAAAAAAAAAAAAAAAAAAAAAAACCAAGAGAGACTAATTGATCACAGAGAATAAATGAATTTTCGAGATTCATGGAGGATACCAACTAGAGGCAGGTTTTACGTACCTTATATGAATTAAGAAGGGGTAGCAAGATATATAAAAAAAAAAATTAAGGCTAAAAATAAAATTTAATTGAATTAATACTAATCTAATGAGAAAATTCTGATTATATGTACTGCATGGACTCGGTTGACCAATATTATGAGGAAAATACTATATTTTGAGATTTTCCAATAGAAAATAGAGGCAACCCTGGTTCTAATTTATAATGATGGCATACTCATCAAGCTGATGCATTTATTAATACTGAAAATGATAGATATTACTCAATGCTTTCAGAAGTATTCAAACAAGTAAGAAAGTGAGCAAAAAAGGAAACGTAATAAGTGAAAAAAGAAAAAGAAAATTAGACGAAGGAGACAAAAAAGAACATGGCAGCTAGAAGCAATCAAAAAAGTGCAAAAACATTCAAATAAGGGAGAGAGGAACAAAGAAGAAAATATAATAAGTGTAACAAAAACAAGAAAACAAATCAGAAATAGCAGACAAAAATGTCCCTGGCGATCACATAAAATTGTGCTATTTGGTGTCTATAGTATTCTAAAAGGATGTTTTACGCAGAAATAATCATTCCAAACCATTCCTGGTTGTCTACGTTTTTTTAAGGACTTTTCTAAGGACGTTTTAAGATTGCATAAAGAGGGTCTTGCTCCAATCGCAAGTTCGGACGTTTAAAATAGATGCTGACTAGGTTAGGAGGGTAATTCTCTACTAAAGAGATTAAAGTTTTAAATCAAACTTGCGACGTGAAAACTAGTTTGAATTACATCAGAACGCAAAAAAAGAACTGTGGCCTTTGATTATATCATAGAGAAGGCCTATTCATTAATAATGAATAATTCCAAAACACCTCTCAACATTCCTGATAACTACTTATTTTCACCATGTTAAGGTACTAAATAAATGATTGTAAACACCAACTCCAATACTATTACTGCCACTGGCAACCCCAAGTTCCACAATACCACCTGACGCCTATACAATCCAAAACCATCCGAGATTCTTAGCTATACCTCAAGGTAAATAAATGCTATAGACGAGATTAATATTGCTGCGATAGAAAATGAGGTTAGTAGTTGGAGTCATCAGGAGTCAAGCTAGGCTATGTGCCATCCTCATTTGTACGTTATTTTGATGGTCTTTGTCCTAAGGAACACGGTAACGGCTATGGGAGACCATGGTATCAAATGGGAAGATAAAACTCTCATGGAGTTATATTATGCAGATAATTTGTATATCCTAGATATAATGTCAAAGAAATAATTGAATTCTGGGACGTTTAGAGAGTTTGGGGTTAAAGAGTAGACTTGAAAATTAACGTTAATGAATTATTAACGTATACTAAGATTAGAATGTTGGAAGCCACAGAGATGACAGTAGTCAAGTATTGCTCTGAAACGTTGGGCACTTAGAAAGCCTGTGTTTTCAAATGTTTTTTAAATGTTTTTCAGATAAATTGTCAAAAATAGCTTTAGGATCTCGTTTGAATGATAGTATATCAAACAATAAGCTGGATGACAGATAGGGCTTCTCCGGCTATAATGAGAGAAAGGTCAAAATGCCTAGGCCAAAGTCTTATGGACAAAGGATGAGACATTGCCAAAGATTCTACTTTTGGACCATCCATCTGGGGCCAAGCGGGAAGCAGGTCAACAGGGTGGAAAGGGGTCATAAGAGAGGAGTTAAAGGAAATTCAAAACTTATGGGAAGAGGTAGAGGTTGAAGTTTTGATCCCATCTATATGGGGTAGAGGAGGAGGGTGCGCAGTTGTGTTAGCCTCAAGTGGCTTAATGGCACAGCGACTTGCTAGCAGTCTTATTCATAATGTGTAGTACTAATTTATGCTTATTACTACTTATTAATTATATATATATACATATATATATATATATATATATATATATATATATATATATGTATATATATATATATATATATATATATATATATATATATATATATATATATATACATATATATATATATAAACATATATATATATATACATATATATATATGTATATATACATATACATATATATATATATATATATATATATATATATATATATATATATATATATATATATATATATATATATATATATTACTTATAATATATAATTTACTATAATACAAAATACTATCATAATATTTTAGTATTATATAGAATATCTTATATTCCTTTTAATATTATATATGTTACATATATATTATTTATATTACTAATTATTTATATTACTACTTATTTATAATAAGTAAAACTTATTTATAATAAGTAAAAAATAGGCCCGATAGAGGAGAATATCTGACATTCTGCAATATCTCTAACTAAATAATCTAACTACCGCAAGTGCTAAGAATAGGAAGATTTTTTTACACAAACTTAGTAGGTGTACTAACAAAAGAAAATTGGACAAGAGTATAATCTTCGAAATAATACTCTAAAGATTTCAAAAGAATATTCACCTTATTTCTTTGACGTTACTTTTTACCTAGTAAGCTCAAGGGATTATACCGTTTTAAAAAATGCTTTTAATCTATTTAGATCGTAAATATCGTACTGTTTAAAAGTTTGGATCGTAAAGCACACCAACTTTTTTGAGCAAGCGCTGAATGTGCTACTGTTAATTTTTAGCAAGAAAATACAGCCTAAATTTCCCCAAAAAAACTTTTCTACGGTATATATCTTTTTTTAGTTCATTTCCTGTTAAATATAGATTAGATTTTAGTCAGATTGAAAAAAAACCTTATTTTTGACACACAATGTTTAGGTTACACTAATAACGGTTACTTGGAGCATGTGCTATTTGATGGACGCCCCCTAATGTTATATACCTGTAGAGCTTAGTTCGTTGATTGGGTCAAGCCTGTCCAGTCTTGATGGTGATCCGTCTCGTCCATCAGTTTTGAACTGAACAAATGTAAGCTTTTCTCTAGTTTCAGGATCAAAACGGTTCTGATCGTTTACTAATATTTCGGCCAAAATTCGTAGCTTTTCCTCCTACAAAGAAGAAGAAGAAGAATTAAAAGAATTAACGAAACCACAAGTGAGATGAACAGAGGTAAATATAAGCGCAAATTCAGCTCTGATTGCCACAACTTTGATTCAAAGAGAACTTCTTGATCACAGGTATACACGGCCGAAATTTCAAGGAGGGGGGAGAGATCAAAGTACCTCTCCGGAGGTTGAATACTTAAAAATGAAGTTTGTTTTAGGCACAAATATCAGATCTTCTACTGTTTTGTAAGCTGATGGTTCTTAAAAGCTTTTGAACAAAAGCTGATCCCCCTATGTTTGGATGCAGGAGGGCGTACACAGATGGGGGCTCAGGATCTGTCCGTCCTCCAAGAGTCCGAACTTTCCAAATTTCTGGGTACTAATTTATTGCCCCTTCACCTAGAACAAATGCTGCGTAGGTGGCTGTTGGGGCGTGATTATAATAAATTATTCTTTCATTTACACATACTCGAATACTGAATTACAAAAAGACTTTTTAGTAGGTGACTGAGACAGAAAATAATACCAATATGAAAATATTTATTAATCACTTATTTTTCAGATAGAAGCTATAGAAAAAATAGAGAAATCACCTGACATTGTCATGCGTAAAATTTGGATTTTGTTTTTATGTTTTATGTAAATAAAGCAAATAAGTATCTTGAATTAACCCTTATAGAAATTTGAACAGTTTAATTAGCAGAACTCGACCCACTCTTATTTATAGACAGAAAATACACATCCTACTCAAACTAAAATTATAATAGAATGCGCATGCACACTACTATAACTGCAACTTGGAAACTAATAGTGTAAGATACATATTTGAGTTTGTCACCATATCACATGTTCCATAGTAAATATAAGCTTTAATACCAGAAAAACTATACACAGTGCTTTTAACATTGAACTTCAAATATTCGCTTAAGCCAGTTGACTACATTCATAATAAAATAGTTTGGATTAAACCTACCCCCCCCCCTCTTTTCTGTGTGATGCTAAGTTTAATACATCTTTTGTTGAATGAAGTCAGAAAGAAAACATCTATATTGCGCCGGATCTGATTGTGTTCAGAGTTGCGTTTCTATCAAGATTGAATATTGAATAAAGATTAATTGCACAAAGAATGCCGTTCAACGCTTTCCATTCCCATTGTCTCAGGCATTGCCGATACTATTACAACTACGACTGCTACTAACAAGTAACAGCAGCACCAAGCCACCTAAGACCAACACAGCTACGCTGACTACTCCTTCGCCCTTACATCCTCCCAAGAAGTTTCAATTCCTCTTAGATAAATCCTTAAAACACCCTCTCACTCCAATCGAGGACATAGTTTTCTTCGTTCGACCTTAGATGGTTGGCCGACAAGGGCGATCTCTGGCAATCTGTCACCCGCAGAACGTGTCCAGGCCACCTCAACCTTTTTTCTTATTATAGCCCAAGAAAGCGCGACTAAACCACATTTTCATAAAGCTTAGTATTCAAGATACTGTCAGTCAGACGGGTACCCAAAACTATTCGTATCAGATTTATCTGGAACACATCTAAAAATCCTCCCTCGTCTTTCGGACCACCCATACATAAGAATCATTCTTGACCACTTTGATCACTGTAGCTTCCAATATTCTAATGTTAGTTCGCAGACTATTAATCCTATTTCCCCAAACCTTTTTAAACTACGAAAAAACACCCTTGGCCTTGCCTATTGTACTTTAAACATTTTCACTTCACCCATCGTCTTTACTAATAATACTAACTAGCTAAGTGAAGCTGTCCACTTGACAGATCGTCTCGTTACTCATCACCACCTCTTCGCCTTCACTTATTTTCTAGGCGTAGCGACTTAAGTCTTCTTAACATAAATTTTCAAACACATTCTCGCGCCCTGAACTCCCAAAACCTCCACAAATTCATTCATTTTTATCTAAGATGCTCAAATGATCGTCATAATTTGAGGAAGTTTTACTTCCCCGTTTGATTCCGTCTTTTCTATAGCCTTTGCTGTGGTCCTTAGGACAAAGATTATCATATCATCAATATAGACGGGGATAGAACACGACTCCTGATTTAATACGAAACCAGCTATTAGCCTCTTTTCCTACCTTAACCGCAGCAATGCTATTCTTGTACATAGCCGTAATCCCTTTCACCTATTATTTATATTATCTATTAGCCGTTATTTAAAATTAGCTAGTAGTCGGGGCTTAATTCAAAATTAACGTTGTAGAATACGAGGATTAAAGGGGCTAAATAAACGAGCCACTGGCAATGCCCGTCTTTATTACTTTTTTTTTTGTGAATGATGGGCTTTAAGAAGCAATTGCAGGATGACCAATCTCTAGATTTGTCCAAGATTTCTTTTGCGAATTTGGAAAGTATAATATTGAAAACATTGGAAGATAGTTTGTCGAAATTTTTGTCGATGGTAAGAGAAAATTCAAGAGCTTTTGCTGAGAATTTGAGATTTCTTATTGACCTCAATAAAAGCATGAAAGGCTTGAAAGTAAGAATTTTGAAATTGGAAACCCTAACTCGAGAATAGGTTAAAGAAGCTGGTGTTTAAAAGCTAAAAGTCGAGAGAAAGCCAAATGCTATTTCCAAATACCAAAGTCACTTTTCGGCTGACCCCATCCCCCTTGATAAAGCCCTGTTAATTTATTTTCTCTTTGATTGATCTTGCGATGTGTCATAGGTTCTATGTTGAAATGGATTTTAAAGTTTCGACTTGATGGAATTCAGTTTCGCCAGAGATAGAACAATAGAAGAGTAAATATAAATGTCAGGTCAACTAATAAGTATAAACTAATAACTATATAACTAATAACTGTCAGGTCAACAGGTCAACTATAAATGTCAACTAAACATCAGACGCTGACAGTTTAAATCTCCAAATGCTTCTGACGGATGAAAGCATTAACTTAAAGTTACAGCCTTAACTTAACTAACCTAATTAACTTAAAGTTACAGCTAGATATTACGGGACAAGCTCTTACAAAGGTAGAAAGCAAGGATAAAGATAGAAATATGCTCGTTTGCAATATTTCGGCTAAGGAAAATAACGATGAGAAGACCCTTTTTGAAAATATCTAAAGGCCTGGAAATGATAAACCCAAGAAAGATGTACCTGAAAAAAAAAATATCTAAGGAAATGAAACTATGGATCCTAAAGAATGCTCAAAACTTTAGTGATAAAAATTCTAAAACCAATCAAATATTTTTGTTTATCTGACTGCGTTCCGCTTCCCGTGCGAGAAACTGTAAGAAATTATTTGCATTCCCAGATAAGCTATGTAAATGTGATATTCTAGGAATTGAAGCAAGGGTTACTAAATCTGTTCCACCTGTTTTAAAATGGTTCGTGGCGACAGACTGCAAGTAAGGAGCCACTCGGCCAATAGTAAACGAAGCTCTAAAAAGGAATTTTGATAAAAATTGATATATCAAAAGAATTAGCTTCTTATATTGATTCCAAATATATAGAATTCACTAAGCTTAACATTACCCATCAAAAGCTACGAGCCTGAGAAAATTTGCCCGATTTTCAGAAAAGGAACTCACCTGAAACGTCAAGCGATCTTACTGAAAATTAAATAAAAAAACAAGTTTTTTAAATGAAAGTAAGGAGCGACATTAAAACTTAAAACGAACAGAAATTACTCCGTATATGAAAGGGGCTTTTCCTTCTCAACGCTCCGCTGTTTACGCTAAAGTTTGACTCTTTCTCTTAACTCTACATTTTAAAACAGTAAAAAACTTGAGCGTAAAGAGCGGGGCGTTGAGAAGGAAAAGCCCCTTTAATATACGGAGTAATTTCTGTTCGTTTTAAGTTTTAATGTCGCTCCTTACTTTCATTTAAAAAACTTGTTTTTTTTTTATTTAATTTCTGAACGTTTTTGAATCAATGTATGTTTTGATTTTGGCTCTCCGCAGAGGAATAATTAAAACGAAATTTGTATATATTTTTTTTTTTTGCTAAATGGCTTTCTCATAATTTTGAGAAAAAAAGAGCGGGGGAGGAAGCCTAGTTGCCTTCCGATTTTCGGCTAATTAAAAAGGCAACTAGAACTTTTAATTTTTTACGAATCTTTTTATAAGTAAAAGATATACGTAACTTATAAATTAGCTTACGTAAAGAAATTTTTTATTCTCATGTTTTTATTACATATATGAGGGGGTTCACCCCCTCGTCAGTACCTCGCTCTTTACACTAAAGCTTAAATTTTGTCCCAATTCATTAAGAATGACCCCTGAATCCCAAAAGCCGCGGAATAAATAGTTGCAATTACTAAAAATACTTTAGCGTAAAGAGCGAGGTATTAGGAGAAGGTGAGCCCCTCATTTGGGTAATAATTTCTGTTCGTTTTAAGTTTTAATGCTGCTGCTTACTTCCAGCTGAAAAAAAAACTTTTTCATATTTATTTTTCCATTGTTTTTTTTTAAGTAATGCTAGTAAATCCTGCCCTCCCTTCATGGAAATTTTCTTCCCCCTTGACAAATTCCTCGATGGAAAGTTTCCTCAGCATACCCCCTCTTCTCAACCCCTGCCTCCAACCAAAAAATCCTCCTGAAAATGCCTGTACACTTCCCAATAACCATTACTATATGTAAGCACTGCTTGAACTTGAAATAACCCCTCCCACGGGGACTGTGGGGGAGTAAGTCGTCCCCAAAGACATAGTTATACGGTTTTTCGACTACGCTGAATAAAATGGCTATCTCAGAATTTTGATCCGTTGACTTTGGGAAAATAATTAGCGTGGGAGGTGGCCTAGGTGCCCTCCAATTTTTTTGGTCACTTAAAAAGGGCACTAGAACTTTTCATTTCCGTTGGAATGAGCCCTCTCGCAACATTCTAGGACAACTGGGTCGATACGATCACCCCTGGGAAAAAAACAAACAAACAAATAAACACGCATCCGTGATCTGCCTTCTGGCAAAAAATATAAAATTCCAAGTTTTGTAGATAGGAGCTTGAAACTTATACAGTAGGGTTCTCTGATACGCTGAATCTGATGGTGTGATTTTCGTTAAGCTTCTACGACTTTTAGGGGGTGTTTCCCCCTATTTTCTAAAATAACGCAAATTTTCTTAGGCTCGTAACTTTTGATGGGTAAGATGACTAAACTTGATGAAAATTATATATTTAAAATCAGCATTAAAATGCGATTCTTTTGATGTAGCTATTGGTACCAAAATTCCATTTTTTAGAATTTTGGTTACTATTGAGCCGGGTCGCTCCTTACTACAGTTCGTTACCACGAACTGTTTGATCACACCATCAGATTTGGCATATCAAATAACCCTACTGTAGAGGTTTCAAGCTCCTGTCTAACAAAATGTGGAATTTTGTTATTTGTGTGGAATTTCTACTTGCTGGCTTGTCTGTTGTTACAGATCTAGCGCAATGGCAGGCATATGGAATAGATTGTTATACCGTTTAATAATAAAATTTAAAATACGAGCATAAGAAGTGTTTCTTTTTTTGTTTCCCTCTTTTTATGTGAGTTTAATTTATTACTTATCTATATCAAGTATCCTGCTTTTTTAATTATTTTCTTAATTTTTTTGCCTGTTCTCCTTTTTCATTTTATTATAATCTGCTCACGGTGATGGGAAGCTAATTTTGTACCAATTACTGTCAATGTGTTATATTTGCTTCTATCATACTGAAAAAAAACCTCGTAATAGAAAAAAGTATTTTCAGAGGTTTTCAGCTCAAGATGAAGATCGGCTGGATATTTAAACCTATTTTTTTATTTTTTTTTTGTTTTCCATCTTTAAATAGTCAAATGAAACGACTACATTTTTGGACTACAGAGCATTAAATAGTAGCCATATTTCTTGCATGATTTTTTGAAGGAGTAGCTAACAGATATTTGAGGAATTTCTAAAAACATTTCTTGAGGAAAATAATCCATAGAACCAGTATTAAAAGTACTGTTTTTTCATGCTAGTCGAAAACAGAAAAAGAGGAGGGGGAGGGTAATTGGTAGATCTATATGAGATATTTTTTAATGTAACAAAAGTAAGGATTTAATGATTTGAGATGTTGAAATGATATTTGAGTTGTGTGATAGAAGTGAGTGATAGAATAAATATGATCTTGCTGATTGTAGAGTATCGGCCGCCTTTGTGTAATGTGCAAGGGTTTTGATTACAATATGATTCATTGTTAGGTGCCCATAATCAACCACACCATCCTTTTTTCGTTATGGAGATTTTAACATTGATTTAATCCGATGTATTTTAACATAAAATAAGGGGTTAAAATTTTTGAACACAACGTTTTTACATGACTTACTACCCACTTGTTTAGTACCATCAAGAATTTGTGATAACAGTGCTACTATTATTGATAAAATTTTTACTGGTGAAAATTGCTTAGATACCTACATCATTTTGAATATGTATAACCTGTTGCCACCGACGGAAAAGTGGGGTAGCAAAGTAGCAATGCTACTTGACAGTTTTTAAATTTGTTGGCAGGTGAAAATACCAGTGCTTCCACTATCCCCGAATTTTTGAGGATATTCCCAATAATATCTGTTTTCTCCAAAAAAATCGGTTCCCCAAAAAATCACCAGTTCAGGGTTTCCCCCGCTAGCAATTTATCACTAGCGATTTCCAAAGTTTTTGTCTCAATCACTTACTACACATCAAAACCCGGAAAGAGATGATTGTTAATTAAACACCAAATAGATACCTTAGGACAAATCTATTCGCTACTAAACGGCCACCACCATTTGCTATTATTGCCAACAAGATGACATCTAATAGGCGAACGGTCCAGATTGCTGGCATTGTTTCTTTCCTTGCAGGACGTCTTGATTCTTTCTTTGTCGACTTGCACGTCGTTAGTGGGCATACAGGATTAGACATCGCACACACTCTGCTCGAACCTTTGAAGGATCACTCTCTGACGGTAGAAGATATCACGCAGCAGCTGTGGTGCGATGGATGGACAATATTTCACGCTTTATATGCCTACTCATCTTGACGCTTATTGGTCTTCGTGATTCTTCCAGGTATAAATTTAACTGGGGTCCAGCGCATCGCACTAAATTGGCTGAAGGAGATGCACAAAAGTCGTCACAGTGGGTCTCAGATTTTTGTGACCTCATATCCACTGGTAACAAAAAGACAATTACGAAAAAAGTTTGGAGCAATGATAACCTTTGCCGAGACAAAAGGTTTCAGGTTTAAAGAAGGTATCCTTCTTTACCTCAACCAGGTTTGATGCATACTCAGCACGAGTTTCCCGAATTTTAAGGGATAACTACCCCCTAATTACTTCCTTAATTCTTGAAAACGGCGTCTTCCTTATCAACAGATCGTATATATCATAGTGTTCCCATAATTTTACGGCCCTGATGTCGCGATCGAAGCGTTCGGTAATTGATGAAGATGTGGTTTCCGACTTGGGAGATTATGCAGGAATGGCTAGAGAGGCGGTAGCTGCAACTTCTCGGAGACTTTGCAACTTCTTAGATAAACTATTGAATAATCTCAATTCACACTTTTTCGTTGCCACAAATAGGTACAACCCACATGAAGACTGGACTGCCATTATGGGGAATATATCTGAAACCAGCTCGGTTGAATGTACGATCGAAAAATCTGATTAACTTGGATACTTGGTCGATCTTGCAAATTCAGGAGGTTTTCCAAATTTTTCAAGAAGTCAGGTTCTCGACCACTACAAAATATGATTAGAGCATGTTTCTAGCGTAAATGAAGACCCTAAGGATTTTTCTCTCAGTGTACTGCAAAGACATTACTGATTTGCTGAGTAGCCAGCACTGTTTGATGGCATTCCCGAATTTCTTCAGCTCTTATTGTGCTGTATGTGCAAGACATCATGCGAGTCTGTTGTCGAGAGTATGGGCAGTATGGTGGACACACTTGTTCGTGGCCGTAGTGATAGTTCCGCCCCAGTACGCAGTGAGTTAGTTACCCAGTGACAGGGCCCCCTATTAATGAAGCGGCCTTGGACGTTCACTTCGGTTCACAGAAGTGAGCCATTTCTTCAGCACAACCGATCGTGCTGATAAACTGAAACTTCGTCACATTAGTGAAGTATTACACCGCATTGACTCAGAAAAGCCCCGTGTTCCGCTTGCTTTATGAATACCATGATGTCCTATATTCTCAATAAAACTATTATACAATCCTTTAATACTTCAAGACGAAGATGTTGGTAATCCTAGAAATTGGTATCAAATTTAATTAGTACATTGGAATGACTTTAGGGAAGTAACGCACTGTTCCGCTTTGCGAGTGAGCTCTCACTCTGCTGCTTTTTAAAACTTGTTCAGACTAAAAGCTCATTGAATTTCAACGTCGCTATGTGAAAATTTTCTTTTAAACCATCGTTATCCTTGGTTCTTGTGGTCAGATTTTTACTTAATTGACTTCTCTTCAAATGAAAGGGAATGTTTGTCAAAGTCTTGGAAAATGGCCAGGTTCTCGCAAAACTGTTAATTCGTCAGATACAAAAGGATCTAAAAAGGACTGGTAGCTATCAATGTGTACATACACTTAAAGCAGATAATGCGAAAGCTGGAATGTGGAAGATTAGTATCCTAAGCCAGCCGCACTACAACGTAGCAACATTTCTCTGTTTCTTTCGGGGAATAGATTTGGACAAAGCTAATATTACAGCTTCATAATGCATGTGACTGCCAGCCTGCCATCAATATTGTACTCCCAGAAAATCAAATGGTGGCTTTTACAGTTATAGTACGGTGATCAACGAGTATCAAGCACGCAGTAGGATATGCATTATTTCATAACACCAATGTCATTGGACTGTACAAATCCATCCATAAAGCAACAGCAGTAAGCTATATACAGCCTACTTCAGACTTTGAATACTATACTTCACTAGCAGCAATAGACTAAATATGATATAGTACTCTTGATAAAATGGTACATATAAAATTATGGAGTGTAATATTTATGGCTAGTTTATGGCTGAATTAGTTTACATTGTAAACGGTAATTCAGAAAGCTATTGATATTCCTCACTGTAAGCTATACTAAGCTACTTTGTTCTGCAAATTTTACATATGAAAATACTTTTTACTCAAAACAAAGGTGTCGAAACACAATTTGTGCTGCTAAAGTGTCAGCAGCTTCTGGAATTCTGTCGATAAACTTTTTCCATACCAGCGCTGTTGTTTCCAATTTCTTTAGATCAGGAATAAAACAGGAAAAGAAATCAAGTAAAAGCTACATAAGGAGTTAAAAATAAGGGGTAGAGACTGGAATGATGTCCTAAGCGTTCAAGACCTGAATCAGTCAATTGTTTTATTTTGTGACGAATCTAACCAAATATTTGATCAAGTATGTCCTTGGAAGTCTGTTGAAAAGCATAAAAAAAAAGAAAAAAAGAAAAGATTGGATAATCTGAAGATGCAGGAACCGAATGAAGGTAATACAGAAAATTTTAAAGATTATAAATACCATTAAACCTTGTTCTTAGAGAAGCAGAAATAAATAACTTTTGCATATTCAGTTTCACACATGTGATTCAGCCCAGAAACATCACTGAAAATATAAATAAAGTTAAAATAAGAAATATCACATTACATATTACAACTCAGGAAGGATTAAGATATTTAATGAAAAAAGAATGGAGTAAGCATTTGCTGATCATTTTGCTGAAGCATTTGGCTATTGATGATAGCCATTTGGCAAAAAAAAAATTTTTCCATTAAAAGCACTTTTTTGATCATGCAATTGTCTTTAATAAACAAGAAAATATAGGAGTATGTTGAATTGCTGTATGATCAATCATCAGCATGTATGATCAGCATGTTGGCTTTTGAAAATTTAGGAGTTCCTCAGAGATCTATATTTAGGTTGACAGTTTCTTATTTTATTTATAGAAATGATCTTCGACATTGCTTGCCTTTAAGTAATGAATTGTCAATACTGTTTGCAGAAGATACGCCAATTATTCAAAGGGCAGAAATGAACAGGGTTTACGATTGTCCCTGGAAATGGTTGCTCTAAATTTAAGTTCTTTATTTTGCATTAATAGATTAATGCCTAACTGTTTTAGAAAATAGCTTACGGTTTTGAGTGAAGTCCTGATTTCTTGTCTTTATACAAAATATAAGCTTAACAATAGTTCATTTTATAGTGCCCATTCTTTTGATTAGAAATTCATATTGCCTTATCTAAAAATTAAACGGTTTCTTACTGCAGCATTCTTAAGTTTTTCTAATGCTCTTCTTTTCTCAAGTGATTTTTCCAACAAACTCCGTGACTGTTCGTGTTTCAACGTTTCAGTATCCAATCTACGACTCAAATCTTGCTTTTCTCTGAGCAATCGAGAATTTTCGCCTCTTATCTTGGATGCATCTAATTCTAAGTATTTGCAGCTCTGAACAAATCGCAGGAACTCTAAAACAAATGGGAATTGGGTTATAAACGAGGACAAAAATTAGGACAAATTAGGACAATTGCATTTTCTAGGTCTTTAGTTCTAGGTCCCAGCTCAAAAAAGAAGGAATTCAGATATTCCTAGGCATCATTGAGTATATTTTTTACATTATTGTCCCTTTTCAGCACGTATGTAAAAAGCTCCAAAGAGCAGAAAGTAGCAGAACTCGGCAAGATTCGAAAAGCTACCGACGAATTCGGGCATAGTGGAGGCAATGGCATTTTCTGAAAAACTCTGCCAACAAATTTCACCAGGCCATAAAAACTGCCATGTTGCATGGCTGCTATGTTATCCCACTTTTTGCAATGTCAGCTTTCCAGCATCAATCTGTTTGATGTTTATTACCATAACCTTGAGAAAGGTTCAGTTCAGTTCATTCGGGTTTATTAAAAAAAAAAATATAACAGTCATAACATACATAATCTCTCATCTCTAGGCAAAAAATGCATGCTAAGTCCCTTATCACCTCAAAAATAAATACACACTATGGCTCCCCCTCCACTCCTCGATACAACCATGGCCCCTACCAACAAAACCATCCTTACAAGTCCCCGCCTCTTCATCCAGGAGGAAACCACTCCAATCCCCACACAAGAAACCTCAATAAAGGTTAAAATCGTATTTCTATTTAGAATCTTTATTCAAATTAAACTAATTCAAAACAAGATAATTTTGTATTCTCTTTTTGAAAGAACCAAAGAAGCTCCTACCTCTCAGTTCAAGCGGTAGGGTATTGTAAGCCTTAGCACAGACGATGTCAGGCTAAAGGATGTCAGGCAAAGGAAGTCAATACTGTTCTGAATTTGAGATAAGGCTACAACCATTTCAAGAAAAAGAATATAAAAAAAGTGCTTCCCTTCTGTAAATATTTGCGTTTTGTTTTTGTTCCTTAATTAAATAGAAGAGATGATATGCAGATTTTCTATTTTTCTTGCTTAGTATCAAACAGCTTGTGGTAATGAACAGTAAGTAAGGAGCAACTTCACCCAATAATAACCGAAACTCTAAAACGGAATTTTGATAACAACAGATATAAAAAATGGCTTATTATGCCGATTCCATATATATATATATATATATATATATATATATATATATATATATATATATATATATATATATATATATATATATATTTGCAATGTGTTAATACTTGTGATTTGGTAAATTTTATCATATTTAGTTTATCTATTGTTGCTAAAAAGAGGGATATATTAACAGGATAAGCTTGTTTTGGTGTTACTTGGTTGTTTTACATTTGCTGGTTTTTTTTTCATAGGCATGTATTTTGGGGGTGATACCTGACACCGGGATGCCATGGATATTCTGTGGTAGCCACAACACTTGGCTGGGTAGAGAATTTAAAGTGGCGAAACCCTATAGGCCAGTGTATTCTCCTGATGAGCCCTTGTGTTGGGTTGTTGCCTCTGAAATATTTGTCTTTATTATTTTTTCTATTGTTTGGTAAATGACGACTTATACTTATTGACGACATGACTGCCTGTCCATGGATTATTCTTTATGGTTGATTGTGTTTGGCTATGCTGTTTGACCTATGTGATTGTATGGATGAGTAGGGTTAAGGCCTCATTCAAGTGCCGGTCTATATTAATCACTAATTTAGGAAAACAGTCTTCCTTTTCTCCTTCTCTCTCTCTTTTTTTTTTTATGTGTTTGTGCTGTTGCATTAGTGATTTTTCCTTTCATGATATAGTATTTGTTATTGGAAGTAAACAGACATTTTTCTGGGAGGGGGAAATTTCTGTGGCGATGGAGGGATTTCCACACGAAGAATTTTTCGTGGGGAGGAAAGCTTCCATGAATAAACTTTGAAAAGAGAATTTTTGCACGTAGAAATTTGCCAGAATTCCTATTCAAAATACTTTTTATTCGTCTTACTTTGTCTTTACCAACTCAATTTTACATATAGAGATGTTCTGGGGGAATTGTCCAGGGGGAATTATCATGGGGAAATATTCAAAGGGTTTCAAATTATTTGAGGGATTTTTTCTGCGAGGGGAATTTCTGTTTGAGAAATTCTCTAGAGGGGAATTTTTCATGGGAGAAATTCTCAATGGGAGAATTTTCTGTTGGAAAACTTCTTCATGGGTAAATTTTCTCTAAGAGAAACCTTCCTATGTGGAGGGGGGGATTTCCAGGAATCTTTTCCACAGAGGGCGATTTCAGGCATCATTTGAAAGAAGATTAGAAATTAAGTGAAAAAATAAGTTCTTTTTTTCTACTGAAAGTGAGCAAAGAAGAATTTTCCAGGTGGAATTGTCTGCAAGAAATTTTCAGCAGGGAAGGAATTCTCTGGGGGAGGGGGATTTTAAGTGGGAAGAAATTTCTATGGAGGAACGTTCATAGGAAGGGAAATTTTCCATGGAAAAAGGAGGCAGATTACCAGGGATTACTTGAGAAATGATAAAACAAAGTTTTTTTGATTGAAAGGAGTGAACAAAATTAAAAATTAATACAAACAGGAATTATTCTGTACATGAGGAAGGGTCCTCCTCAATATCCTGCTTTTTATGCCAAAGTTTGACTTTTTGTACAAATTCTTCAACATCGACTTCTGAAACACTGCGGCATATAGATAGAATAAGAACCTTTTTTTAAAACATAAAAAATTACTATGAAGAGCAAGGAATTAAGGAGAAGGCACCCCAAGGGAAATTCCCAGGGGAAATTTCATACGGGACAAATTTGCCAGAATTCCTGAATGGTATTGTTTTTATTTGTCTTACTTTCTCCTTGGCGACTTAAAGTGCATATGATCTGAGGGAACTGTCTGGAAAATCTTCAACGGGGTTGAAATTGTCTGGGGGATTTTCTGTGAGGGTGGGATTTTCTTCAAGAGAAGTTCTCCAAGGGGAATATTTCCGCAGGAGACATTCTCCATGGGGAAATTTCCACAGATGAAACTTTCCACAGAGGGGGAGGGGGAATTTTCTTCATTATTTGGAAAAAAATCAGAAATTAAATAAAAATCTAGACTTTTTTAAAAATGAAAGTAGGCTAAGGAGAATTTTCCAGGTGGAATTGTTTGCAGAAAATTTTTCAGTGGGAATTTTCAGCAAGGATGGAATTGTCCAGGGAGATTTACCGTGGGAGGAACTTTCCATGGAAGGGTTTTTCGTGGGGTAATTTTTCGTGGGGTAATTTTTCACAGAAGAGGGAGGCTGATTTCCCATCATTACTTGTAAAACAATCAGAAATAAAATAAAAGAATTTTTTCAATTGAACGTAAGGAGACGCAGTAAAACATAAAACAAACAAATTTCTTTTTTGTAAGTGAGTGTAGCTGCTCCCTCATCAATACCTCACTCTTTAGACTAAGGTTAACCTTTTTGTCCCAGTTCTTTCTGAACGACTCCTGAAGTACAAGGGCTGTTTAATTAGAACAAGAATCTTTTTAAAGTACTTTATTATGAAGTTTGTTTGACTTTATATCTGCTCATCTTTGGTTTAATATTAGCTCTTTACTTTCAATCTGTCAGCTTTTCTCTATAAGAATCCAGATCTTGGCTTGCTATTTATACATTGGACGAAATTTTACAACAATTTTTAATAGTGGTTGTTCTACAATTCTTTGGATTGATGGGAACAGAGAAACATACAAATACATGGGTTGAAAATCTGAAAAATTTTTTGGTTTCTATAGGGTTGACAGAATTCTAACTTTTCCTGAGATATTGTAAAAAAGCCTTTTGACCACCTTGGATGCACATTGTGCATTTTGACTTCAGGACGGATCCAGAATTTTTTGCGGGGGGGGGGAGAGCATTATAGGTTGCTCCAACAAAGTTGCGAAAAAAGAAGCACAAGCGATTTAAAGGGAACCTAAGCAACTATGCGTCATAGGTAGGTAGTCGAAATGGCTGTAAATTTAATCTAAATCTGGTGAGGGTTAAAGTCCCATAAAACTGTTGAAATTAAAATGATGCAAAAATATTGATACAGAAAATAGTAAGTTATGAAAACCACCCCGCCATAACAAAAAGCTATTTACCCTCTACAAAAAATGATAATTAATATTTTCTGCACAATTTTCAGCCTTTACACTTCTGACCACTCTAGCAACTGAGTTAAGCTTTGCATTGTAAAAAAAAGGACTTGAATCACCTTTTGGGGTCATGCATTCTTTGTAACTATTTGTATAGGCCAAACGATTTAGCATGTCACCTAACTATATGGCATTGCTTAGAAATTACGATGGTAATGAATAATAGGAAATAATGATCAAGATACAACTCGTATATGCTTAAAAGATGCATTAAACAATAAATAATAGCTCATTTAGGGTTGTAACAAGAAAAATAGAACAGAAAGATAGAAATACACAGAAAAAATTTAAAACAAGGGTTTTAAGTAGAGCAATAAAACATTAACTAATCACTATTTCTTTTCAAAAATAGTCCTTTAATAAAAAGAGTCAACTTTAAAAAGATCACAAAAGTTTATTAATCAAAATTTCACTTTTAATAACAATATAGCATATGGTTCCACTTTTCAAAGTTCAATGTATTTTGTTCAAATTGCAGATTTCACAATTTTTTAAGACAAAGTCTATTTTTCTCTTTCTACTTTCGCCATATCTATTTATTAGACAGTCGATGTCCTCCTCAATATTTCCGTGAACGTTCATAATGGCTAGTCCAGTCAGTGGGATTTCTGACATCCTGGTCCACTGCATTCAGCTCTTTATTATTATTATTATTATTATTAATTTATTACCCGTCAAAAACGGAAAAGAAGGAGTATATAAAAGAAAAAGAAACAAAAGCACAAAAATTTAAATACACTTCCACTACAAATATTATGAAATAACACTAGTCCAGGGGTGGTTGGCTCTTAAAACATTGTTACTGAATTTGGAGATTCTTTTCTCTATGACCATGGAAGCGTTGGTGACCTTATATTTCCTGGATATGTCGCCACTGCTGTGCCACAAAGGGAGACGGAGGAGAAACTTAGCATATCTGTAAAATGCGCTGCAAATGGCTTTCTTTTTGGTAGCTGTGAATATTTTCCAGAAGGGAACCAGAGCAAGCAGATGGGGGGTAGTAAAAGCATTGTATAGCTGGGCAAGGAGAGGATGGTTGAAACGATACTTATTGGCAACAAGTAATCCTCGTAGACGGGAACAGAGGTGGTTTGTCAGTGCTGAGCGTGTGTCCTTCAATGTGGAAGAAATAGGAAGGCCAAGATACATAAGGGACTCACAAGGCTTAATCAGAGTGTCGCCAATTTTAACGGAGAGGTTAATCGAAAGCTCATTTTTTGAACCATTGAAGAAAAGAAGTTCTGTTTAGATTCGTTGAAGGAAAGTCCGATCTGCTTGTATGCTGCTGCAAGTGGGTCGTAATTTTGTTGAAATAATGATATTGAACAAGAAACATGAAGAATGTCATCAGCAAAGTTCAGCAGCAAAAGATTAATCCCACGGAAAAAGCACGACGGCTTTATTACTTGCTGTGCTTCGATAATAGCGTTATTAAACAGTGATGGAGAAGTTTAGGCATCTTAATGTGAAAAAAAATGCAAGCTGCTGTAACACTTGATATTGAAAGAGAAAGAAGAAATTTAAGGAAGGATTTCAGAAGAGGGTAATATGCCTTGTGGAGTCCAGTTGGATATAGCTCTTGATGACTTGTGTTTTGGATCTAAACTTTTCATAATTAGATCAATAATGGAATAATGTAATCCAGTGCTGGAATATAAACAGCCTTTTCCAATAAAGGGGGACATTGTCTTGGTTGCCTTGCAAGACAGTAAGGAAATTTGATCAACGAGTTTGGATTTTTTGCCATTCTTGGAATGCAAACAATTACATCTACAGCTGTTTCTGCATTTTCAAATGTAATCTGGAAAACCTCATCACACTTCTCCCTATTTCATTTAAAAAGCTTCAGGTTTTGGATATTTTTTTCTGTGGTTGAAAATCAATCTAAATTTTCAGTTTGAAGTAATCTGCTTAGTGTAAGAATATATTACTCACACAACAGATGGAAACAAATAAGTCACAGGTTAAAAATATGTAGAGCAAGCAATTTGCTTTCGATGATGAACGACTGTCACACCATGAAGAGCTTCACAATTCTAAGAGCTTCAACTATTTTAGGCACCTCATCTCTGAATCCCAATATACTTTCCTGACGTTCAATCGAACGAGTTTCACAACAACCTTGTACATGATGACCTAAAGCATTTTTGAGGACAAGATTTCATTTTTCTGATGCACTAAAAAAAAAAAAATCTTTATGCTACCTCTTTAATACAATCTACAGCATTCCTGAAATGTTGATTTTTATTGGACTTGGAAATTGGTAGGTTAAGAGGCATGATTTCTGCAACAACATGGCTGTTTGTTTCAGCAACTTTTTGGATCTATGACACTGTTGCTTGCATTTCAGAAATGTTGACACTACATCCATTGCAGCTTATACAAACACAATTGTCAATCATCAATCTAATGTCTTCTATTAGTTTGAGCACATATTTGCCTAAAGTTTCACCTGTAATGCTTGATTCATGTTCAGTTGCACAAATACAGTTCATTTTGTGAAGGTCAATAAATCCAACAAAGTCTTCAACGATACTGCTGTCATAAACATAGTGCAGCAAAAGACTATCACAAAGGTAACAATCATAATCACAAAGGTGTATTATTAAGAATGGATAATAAGCCAAAAAGCAAATGGTGGGGGAAGGGGGGAGGAGCAGACAGTCCCTAGCCTAACTCTAGATCCACCACTGCATTAGGAGGCGCCCGTTAATACCCTATTCTATTCCTGAGACATTGAAACTATGCCATTTTGACAATCAGAATGCACTTTGGATGCACTCTTTTGTTCTAGTTCAATAATAGTAGTAGTAGTTGCAAGAGGTCATAGTCACATATAGGCACAGTTGCAGTAGCAGTCTCAAGTAGTATCAGTTGCAAGCAGTCACAAGTTACTGCAGTTGTACTTGTAAATATCTGCAGATGCGAGTAGTTTTTGCAGTCAAAATAATATGTGGTCAAAATTTGCAGTTCCAAGTAGTTATGGTTGAAGCTAGAAGCAGTTGGAGTTACAGTTGCAAGTATTTGAAGTAGTAAGTATTTGCAATCAAAAACGCAAGCAGTATGTTGTAGACAGTTGCAGTGATGGTAGTAGTTGAAGTAGCCCTGACAGGTTTAATCTAACATCCTCAGTTGTTCCTGAGATATTGCTGATACACCCTTTTGACATCCAGATTTTGTGAACATACCTAGAGAATTCCATCTTAATACATTTATTTCTTCCTAAGACATCACACATACACCCTTACAACAAAGGCCTATTTGGATTGACATGGTGTCTTTTAATTTAGTTCAAAATCCCCAATAATACACTCTAAAAGTTCAAACATAACATATCTAACTTTTCATGGGATATTCACACATGTGCTTTTGAAAATCTAGATACACATAGTATCTTTTGATTTAGTTCCTCCTCAACTTTCCATGAAAAAAAAACTTCTACCCTGACCTGTTCCTGAGACATTGTATCCATACCATTTTGACAGACTGGATGCATTTAAACCCTTTTGATTTAGTTCAATAGAAGTAGCACCAGTAGCAATAGTAGTGAGCCCTAAGAGTTTCAACTTAATACCCTTAGCTACTCCTGAGATATTGCTGATACATACTTTTGAAAACCAGCATGCATATAGGATGAATCATTTTATTAGACAGTGAAAACAATGACAAAGAGTCTGGATATTTTGGTCACATACACAGTAACTGTCATCAGAAAGACAATATGGTCCCCATATTTTGAAAAAGACATAAAAGTTCTTGAAGATGTGCAGAGATGTGCCACCAAAATGATATCTAGCATGCGGAAACTTTACTACCCAGCAAGACTATCAAAGCTGAATCTCCCTACACTTGTTTACAGGAGAAACAGAGGTAAAAAGAGGCAATTAAGCATGTGGTATGGGGCTAAAGGATGATAGTTGTGCCCTTTCATGTGATATGTGTGATGCATGGTTGTGCATTGAAATGAGCAAGTCATAGTATGATTTGTTTAACAAGATGAAATGTTGTCTTGGGTCACTCTGGCATTGTCCTATTTGCAAGCAAAAGGGCTCTGGAACTCAAGAAATAACACCCGTTGAGATCAAAGACATAATAAAGAACGAAATTAGGTGTTCATTTTCAACAATCGAAACTAAGCTTCAAGATAAATTTGAAAAACTACTGAAACCAATAAGTGATCAATTAACACAGATAGAAAAAGAAGTATCTGCCAAATATTCTGCTGAGGATGTAAAGAAGCATGCCACTACATTGCTCAGAGTCAAATTTGATAACCTTAGTGAAAAATTGAAAAATGAAATAAAAAGCAAAGAAACAGCCAATGATATTCTGGAAGATTTGGTCATGAACCAAAAAAATTTAGTTGTATTTGGACTTCAAGAGGATCCAAACTGTAGTACTAAGAAGAGTCAAAATGAGGTTGATTTAAAGCTCCTGAATACAGTAATATGCAGAACTGCCCTGTCAAATGTTCAATAACAGTTTGTTTGGGAAGACTGAATAATGATAAATGTTGTCTGATCAAACTATTTTTCCATAGCCCCATAGAATGTGATGCTGCTTCTTTCTTCTTGAGTGGTAACCTGAACACCATAAAATCCTCATACCTGACTTTTAATTTTTCTCATGATTGCACAAAACTGGAACTTGCTCAAAAGAAAAGGTATGACACTCTGAAAGAGGAACTTAACCAAAAAGTGACAGCAGGAGAATCAGGTTGGAAAATTGGAGAAGGAAAGAGTGGTCTAGAACTTGTAAAGATAAGCTCTTTTCAAGGTGAAAATAGCTTGCAAATCCCTAGGGAAGCAGTTATGGAACAATAATTTCCTTGTGCTCTGCACCAATGCAAATACTTTATCAAATAAAGTTGAAGCATTACAGTCATTGATGTCAGTGCAAAGACTCAAGTTGTTGTTGTTACTGAATCTTTGCCTAAGAATTGTGCACATCCAGAAGCATATTTTCAACAGATTGAAGGTTATACTTTATTAGTGAATACTAACTATAAATGTGGAATTTTTGTTTATGTTTATTTGTTGCTTAAGTACAAAGAAGTAAATGATCCTTTAGCTCTGAGTATTAATGAATGTTTAGTGATTGATGTAAAATTTCCTAGGTCTACAAATAGTATTAGAATTGTTACAGTGTATAGAAGTCCTAGTGTTAATAAGCTATCTCCAAATGGTAATACAAATTTATTAGAGTATCTTCACAATGTTTCAACAGTTAGTTCAAGGGTATTAGTGGTGGGTGATTTTAACCTACCTTCCATTGATTGGAAAAATCCAATAACATTGCTTTCTGATCAATCATTTGAGCATCATTCCCTCCAAAAATTGCAGGACACATACCTATGCCAATACATTCAGGAGCCTGCACAATTTCAGGATGATTTGACTCCTTCTGTCCTTGACTTGGTAATAACAAAATCTCCTGACAATGTTAGAAACATTGAAATCCTACCTCCATTAGGAAAAAGTGATCACACCATTCTTAAACTGTTGTTAAAATCTTCAGGTGATGATTCTACTCCTCAAAAACAGATCCTTAAGTATAATTACACTAAAGGTGATTATGAGTCTTTCCAAAATTTCATTTTATCATTATGTATCACAGAACAGTTGAAGGAAAATAAATACAATGTTAATGAGGTATTTGAGCTGATTCATGAAGCTTTGGTAGTGGCTCAAGACAAGTTTATTCTGACTATAGTTTATAGTCAGCTCTATAAAAATAGGCAAAGTCTTCCTCAAAATTTGAAGGCAGATTTCAAGGGTAGTTATTAGTAAAGACCTATTTTGAATCAGCATCTTTTAACAAGCATAATTATCAAAACATTAAAAATTCTGGTAAAATTCTAGTTGATTGATGTTTTGCTATCTTGGAAAGGGGTTAGGTTAGGAATCAGAAACTTTCAAGGATGAGTCTAAGGCTAAAGTATGTCCTGGGAAGGTATTTTGAAGTACCCACGTCAGTAAATGTGATACTATCTTAACAATTGTTTTGTGTCATGAAACTGTTATTAATAGATGCATTTTGACTTTTGGAACATCTTTTCTCTCTTGCAGAACTACCGCAAACTCACCATTATGGAGTTATTATATATTTGCACTAAAGCAAAGCATATATTAAATACAGCAATGATTAGTTTACATATCTAATATATACTGTGCTTGACCCCCACCCCCCTAATGTGCAAATATATAGCCAAAATTTGTTTCTAAACTATTACAGACTCACAATTTCAAATATCAATGAAAACAGAAATGATTGCAATTCTATATGTGTAAATATAAGAATATTTGGGCTGGAATAACTCTATACTGGTGAGTTTGTGCTAGTTTTACAAGAGAGAAAAGATGTTCCAAAAGTCAAAATGCAGCTAATAATGATAGTTTCATGACCCAGAACAGTTGTTCAGATAATATCAATATTGACCCCCACCTCTACTCTTTCTCCCTCTAGAGGGCCCTGACCATTGATGACCTTTAAAAATATGTGTGTTATAAAAGTGAAACCTTGCAAAATAGATCTTCTGCTTGAATGAGGTACAACAAAATGGTTTTCAGCTTCACAACTTTGCTCAATCCCAATTTATAAAATTTTAAAGATATGCAATTATATTTCCTAAATTTTGAAAAAGAACATTGATATGGCTCAAAATTCTACTCAAATAACAGGAATTGCATTTTCAAAACTAAAGGGAGAGAAAAGGCAACTGGTAACTGAAAATTAAGGTAACATGTTTTTTGTCAAAATTTCAATAGGTATAGACCTGTTATGTATGAAAGTTTCAGGGCCCTCTAGAGGGAGAAGGAGTGGAGGTGGGTACTTAAAATATCTTCCCAGGATATACTTTAGCCTTTAGACCCATCCCTGAAGGTTTTGTTTTCCTAACTAACCCCTTTCCAAGAAAGCCAAAAGTCAATCAACTAGAATTTTACCAAAATTCCACAGTTCTGAACACAGCCAAGGGGTAAGCTACATCTGGCCCCATTTGGGGCTAGGGTTAACTTTTTAAGGGTTGCAGTCATGATAGTGAACATTATTTCCATTTTATATTCACTTTATTTAAGATTACCTTCTTCACATCCTTGCATTAAGACGTCTTGATCACGTATTATGCCATCAAACTCAGCAACAAGTGATAATCTGTATGGGTCAACCATTTTGAATTTAAAATTCGCGCCTTCATAAGCAGCGCTGCCAATATTATTTAAAGAAGGTGTCATATTTTCTGACAATATGCTTTTTGTGTCTTCTCATATTCCGTAATGTTTCACAAAATGTGTCATTTTTTTACTACAAGTGGTACCATATCTAATTGTCAAATCTTTATTTAAAAATTTCAATTTATAATTTTTTCCAAATCAGTTCAAAAAGGAGTAAACTTAATCTTATCCTAAGATCTTCGGATCGCGACGTTTTTATGACAGTAAATTGAAAAAGTTATTGAAAACTTTTATTGAACATTATAAAAAATATATTGAAAATTTTGATTGAAAAATGTGTCATTTTCGTCGATTGTGTCGTCTTTTCGACTGAATGTGTCATTGTGGCACGCATAATCAAATTGTGTCATTTTGACACAAAATGTGTCAATTTGGCAGCACAGCTCATAAGTTCCTGGAAATACTCAAAAGTTAAATCACTAACATCTTGAGAAAACCAATTAATAAGTGAAATAATCACGAAAACTGTGACTTGACTGGTTTTCTTAAAAGCTGTTGAAAAAACTGTGATTTTCGTTTACCTAGCCTTTTATGGCTCCTTACACATTGCGTAAATCCGTCCGTATATGACTCAGAAACGCTAAATGATGCTAAACATGGTAAAATTGTACCATTTTGGAATATTTCACCTCAATTGGCGTAATTTAGCACAGTCTCAAGAAATATGCTACATTTTACTAAATTACGGTACAATTCAGTATTTTTTACTGATGTTTGTATTTTTCTTTATCTATAAACAATTTTACTTCACCCTGATCTCGTTCGCCATAGTCAGATACAAGAAGACAAGCAGTCACCAGTCACCTATTTTCCTTTTTCGTGAACGGACACTTCCGGTTTCCAAAGGTCAGATAAAAACATCTCTCTTTGTGTCAAATCTTAATGACTGAAAATAAAGAGCTAACAATAAAGCTATAATACACTTTTGAAATCGTGATGGTCGGGAATCTATCAAGAATCCCGAGAAGGGATAGTTTTTTCAAGCCAATTGGAAGACAGACACCTCAGAATAAAATTTTATGTATCGACAAGACTCAGTCTCCCAATTCTACAAGCCCTATAATTGATATTTCTTGTAGCCAACGACCAATAAAGAACTGTCAGAATGTTAATAGTTATCTAGGTAGCAGAACTCCAGAAACAGTGAGAAAAAGAAAAAGAATCTCATATATCCTCACCTATTTTGACCAGTATTAGAAAACAGTATTCTTTCGAAAAGTCAAAAAATCAGGCAGGCCATGCGGATTTTAAGTGGAAATTTTGTGCGGCATCCAGAAACCTTAAAGAGAGTATTTCCTGATTTGGAAATAGCAAAGGATGTTCGGTGTGGCTATACAAAGACTACACATGCGATCAATAAAATAATTGGAGAAGTAACTTATGTGGACATGTTCAACCTAATGAGAAAGAAGTGTTTTTGGTAATCATTGATGAATATATTGATGTGAGTAATTGGAAAAGCCTAGTTGTTTTTATTCGTCATGTCGATGAAGGGAAAAAAGCTAAGAATGGTGGATGGAAGAAAGTTGTGACAGACTCATTCTTGTAATTGGTTGAAGTACAGCAGTGCACAGCTAAATATCTATATACAGTGTTAATAAAACTTCTGTTTAAAGAGATTGGAGTGCCAAAGCAGAACCTGATTGGTTTTGCATCAGATAATGCAAAAGGGCACTAGAGCTTCCGATTACGAATCCAATGAGTCCCCTCCAAAGAGTATGCGATCATTCTCTCTATACATACCTTGTATGCCCCAGGGCAGAATTTAAACCCTTGCACTGAGGGTTCTTGGTGGGGGGGGGGGTCTGGTCTCCTAAAGGACATAGTTTCCAAGCTTTCATTTACGTTGAACAAAATGGCTATCTAAAAACTAGGATTGGATTGATTTGGGGAATGGTGGGCGTAGGAGTGGGGATAGTTGCCCTCCAATAACTTTCTTTCAACTATTAAAAAGGCATTTGCCCTTTGAGTTTCCAATTTAATGAGCTCTTTTCGAAGTTTCTAAGACAATAAATGTCCATGTCAAAATTTTTATAGGATGCATTTTTGGAAATTCGAGATGTGGGGACAGTTCACCCTCCGATGACTCTTAATCTTAAAAAGGACACTAGAACTTTTGATTACCAGTCCAATGAGCCCCCTGCGACAACATTTTCTATATATACCATATATACCCCCAGGTCATAACTAATATTTCTTGCCCTGAGGGCTGCAGGGGGTTGTTTTCCTCAAAGACATAATTTTCGAACCATTCAATTACGTTGAATCAAAATGCATATCTCAAAATTTCGATTGAATGTTTTTCACGAAATGGTCGGCGTGGGAGGGGGACTAGTTGCTTTACGATCACTTTCAAATATCAAAAAGAGCACTAGCCCTTTCAATTTCCAATCGAATAAGCTCTTTTTAAAGTTTTTATGACAACAAAGGGTTATCTCAAGATTTCATCAGATGTATTTTGAGAAAATATGAGGTTTGTGTTTGGGGGGGGGGCATCCACCCTCCATCCACTCTGAATCTCAAAAAGGGCAGAAAGACTAGTGACTAACAATCCAATGAGTCCCCTCTGGAGCTTATACGATCACCATATCTATATATACGTTAAATGTCCCCAGGGTATAAATTACAACCCTTGCCCTGAAGGATGCGGGGGGAGGGTGTTGTCATCCTCAAAAACATAATTTCTGGATCTTTTGGATCTAGACTATCTCAAAATTTTGATCGAATGTGTCCGGGGAAATGGTGGGCATGGGAGGGTTGATAGTGACTTTCTAATCACTTTTGACTATTAAAAAAGGCACTAGACCTCTCAATTTCTGATCGAATAAGCCGTTTTCGAAGTTCCAAAGACGTAATCTTCGATACGAAGTGCCCTGGTCTAAACAGATAATACATTGTGCCCACATCACTCTTTACTTAGGCAGCGCTATTTGAGGAGAATCTAAAATTGTTGTGCCAATAAGTAGTGATATTGATCTTAAGTTTGCCTCAACTTAAAAAATAATTTCAAAAAGTAATATGGTGTATGAAATTCCCGGCGGCCCGCCATCACCGACCATGATGGTGGTGCGCTGCCACGCCAAAACGTTTGTGGTGACGGGTCGCTAAAACATTTTCAGTGGTGGGCCGCCAGTTTTTGGCACCGCTTCGAGACTTATTGTCACTAGCTGTCTAGAGCCTATTAAATCATTATGGTTATGGGAAGAATGACTAGAATTGGAAAATAATTATAGGCTGCTGGTGGAAAGTATCCCTAAATAGCAACTTTAAAGATCTTGCAGAGTTTTCGAAAATTGTCTGGACAAAATGGAAGTTCTCGAATTGACGGCAACACTGTATTACCCTATTTTGAAGAATAAGGTTTTTGAAGAACAAGTGTTTTTTCATTGCACTGAAAAATTAGTATTGTTTTATCCATATTAGTGAATAAGAATATATTCTGACCTTCTGATGGAGGATCCTACAATGGAAGGACCTCTTAGTAAATGGACAAATGTCATGCAAGGTTGGCAGTATAGATGGTTTGTTATCCATGAAAGACTTGGCATTTTAACATACTATACTGTAAGTTTACACAAGTTATAATATGCATTATCTGGCTCCTAATTTCAACTCTTTTAAAAAAAATCAGGCTATACCCACTGTATACTTTGTATTAAGGAGTCATCCAGGCACTGTTCTCTGTGAATGAAGTGGCAATTTAGTTAAATATATTCTGATGTCATTTTGATCTTCCCAGACTTGAATTAATAGGAAATAACCTTTCAGTAACCTATTGTTTTAATTATACATTATATTATTACTCCATAATATACCACAAACAGTATTCTTACTTCTTCTGACTTCACCTAGGATGGAAATAGGGTACTAAGTAATGGAATTTTTTAATTCTGGTAATATTTTTCAGTCTCTTCAGACTGGAGTGAATAGGAATAAACCTCTCAATTCATTAGACAGTATAAAAAGTATAGTTTTGATTTTTTATCCCCCTCTGACTGAACATAATATAGAAATATAGTACTCAGTGATGAAATTTTCCAGTTCCAACAACATTTTTGGTCTTTCCAGTCTTGAATTAATAGGAAATGATCTTTTAATCCAGAAAATGTAGAAGCAATTTAAATTCAAAGTGTTACCCTATTTTTCCTAAGACATCCTGTCTAGCCAATTTTGGGTATGTTATTGAGCAAATTTTGCTGAATATTTTGTGGCAAAAAATATTTATGTTGCTCAAATGCTGGGCTTGAAACTTCATATTTACTAGACTATAAATCTTTACTGCCCCTCCCCCCACCTATAAGAAGGCTTGATATAGGCTATATTGGCTAGTGTCCCTAATACCTAGAAAGTGACTCATTTTGTTCAGATATTTTGACTAAGATGTATCTTTAATAAATATAGACAGTAGGCTAAGCTAGATTCCTAATCTTGGACATGATGTAGATAGTTTGTATTGACTGATTATTAAGACTAGGCCTGTTAAGATTAACTGACTACAATCTATTTAACAAATAAAACTAACAAAAGAGTAAAATTGCTGAGTAGTGGGTCTCCAGAAGAAAACCTGCTAGAACAGATAGAGATACATTTTCAGATTAGTAATTTTAGGCCTATGCTCTTTTTTATGGTTAAAGTCAAGTTTGCAAGAATTTGCCCTCACCCCCTTCCTGATGGTCATAATTAGATTATCATATTTTCCTCCTTTTATTCTACAGTTTTTAAAAAATGGTTCAAATAATATTTTGGTATATTAATGCACTCAATCATACATGATGATAAATTACAAACTAGGAAGATAAAATATTTAATAAAATAGCTATAATTTATAACTGCATTAATATAACAGAGAAATACATAACTAAAGCAAGGGTTAGATCCCAAGTACTTAGACAGTGCCTAATCTTGTATAGATATTCAGATAAAAACTGTCTTTCCTTAGTGTAGACAACAGGCTCCTAATCTTGGACATTATATATATATATATATATATATATATATATATATATATATATATATATATATATATATATATATATATATAATATATATATATATACATATATATATATATATATATATATATATATATATATATTTATATATATATATATATATATATATATATATATATATGTATATATATATATATATATATATATATTTATATATATATATATATATATATATATATTTATATATATATATATATATATATATATATATATATATATATATATATATATATATATATATATATATATATATATATATATATATATATATATATTATATATATATATATATATATATATATATATATATATATATATATATAAATATATATATATAAATATATATATATATATATATATATATATATATATATATATATATATATATATATATATATATATATATATATTTATATATATATATTTATATATATATATATATATATATATATATATATATATATATATATATATATATATATATATACATAGTTTTAGATAGTTATGATTAGCTAAATACAATTCTGGAAAACTTCTGGTTTTGTTAGTTTTGAATTCAGACAAAAGTTACCTCTACAGCCTAGCATAACTAAATAAAATTCTTCTGTTTCACATCACTTGTATTAGATTAGATATTTTTTTGTAACTTAGAGATCCTGTGACAAAGACTGGACATTATTTTACAAGATTAGGCTCAAGTTTTATATGTGTGAAAGATTAGGATCATTTGCTGTAGGTATATATTGGTATAGGCTAGGTATATATTGAGTAGTGTCCCTAGTACTTAGAAAATGATTCATCTTGTATAAATATTTTGATTAAGATATATATTTTTAATAAATATGGATGGTAGGCTAGATTCCTTTATCTTGGACATGATATTGATAGTTTAGATTGACTGATTATTAGGACTAGACCTGTTAAGATTGACTGACTACAATCTTATTAACATTGAAAACTAACAAAAGGGTAAAATTAGAGATTAGTGGCTCTCCAGAAGAAAACATGCTAGAACAAACAGAGATACATTTTCAGATTTGTAATTTTATGCTCTTTTTATGGTTAAAGTCAAGTTTGCGACAATTCACCCTCATCCCTGCCCCTCTCCTGACAGTCCTAATCAGATTATCCATTATTACACACTTCTTAAAAACATTTCAAAAAGTATTTTGGCATGCTGTGCACTCAATCATGCATGGAAGTAAATTGCAAATAGGAGGATAACTTATTTATTAGAGGAGCTGTAATTTATAACTGCATTTATGTAACAGAGAAATACATAAGTAAAGCAAGTATAAGACCCCTAGTACTTGGACGGTGCCTAATCTTGTATAGATATCCTGATAAAAACCATCTTCCCTTATATATATATATATATATATATATATATATATATATATATATATATATATATATATATATATGTATTTATATATATATATATATATATATATATATATATATGTATATATATATATATATATATATATATATATATATATATATATATATTTATATATATTTATATATATATAGTTTTAGGTAGTTATCATTGGCTAAATACAATCATGAAAAACTCCTCATTTTCCTAGTCTTCAATTTAGGCAGAAGTTACCTCTATAGCCTAACTAAATAAAATTATTCTGTTTAACATCACTCATTTAAGATTAGATATGTTTTCTAACTTATAGATCCTCTGTCCAAGATTGGATAGTATTTTCCAAGATTAGGCTCAAGCTTTATATGTGTGAAAGGTTAGGGTCATCTGCTGCCTGTCAGTATATATAGAGATTTTATCATGATTCAATGATTGAAGTGATAATTAGTTGTCCAACTATTGGGTATCCTACCCTATATATGGGGCAATCAAGAGGGGAGGGGCATGCATTTGTAAATGATTTGATCTCTATATTTAGGAAGATCATAAAAAAAAGAATCACTTGATCTAAGCTGCAATTTAAGTAGTACATTGACCTTATCTTTATGTCAGTTATGGAATTTTGTACATTTTGATTATAGTATTTTTTATTCAATGCTCAGTACAATCAGTTGGCTAAACAAGATATCTCAAGTTCACACAGAGTAATTTGTTTTAGAATAGAGCAGTCAATAGAAAGAACAACTAAAATGTTTACTATTAATGCTATATAGATGTTAATCAGTGGTAGGGGTGCATTGTTAAAGTACAAATGTTATTGCTGAAAAGGGGTATAAAATAATCATAGTTTTGGTACCATTTCCATATTATGTTAGTTTTGTATGTAGCCTAGGGCTATATCACCTTACCTTAATCCATTTGTGAGCTTTAAGGTTCTCTAGTATTGTAGATCTCCTGAGTTTATGACTCCCAGTCAAACCTCCACTGCCTCTTCTCCCACTCCTTGTCAAGTTGGTATTTGAAAGACTGGATGGAAAAAGTGCTGACAGTTGATTCCAGTGATCTATGAGTCTTCTTGAGGACTACATATGACAGATTCTCAATCAGGAGCTTAAATTTGGCAGCTTTTTGGAGTGTTCTCTTGTGTAGTGGTGACTTGTACTTTGGCTGTCAATGAGGATGGTAGAGTTTTCCTTTTGAAGGTTTTAAGTCAGCATTGTATCACTATGCATGCATCTTTAGCCAAATATAGGTAGTTTAAGCTGCTTTAGGTAGTCCTCATGTGAAGCTGATTTTATGCTTTTCACACACTTTGTTGCTTGCCTCTGAACATTTTTGATGAGGCTTACATCTTGCCAAATAAGACAGACCAGCAGGGCACATGCCAAAATCAAGATGGGTTCTAACAAGAGCTTTATACACATTATATTGATATTGTTGCCTCTCAGCTACTGATAGTCTATTTCAATAGGCCAAGGATGGAATTTTCTTGAGAATTAGCATGCTAAAGGTGGCTGTGAAACCTCAACTTGTTGTCAATTCCAACTTTATCAAACTTTCAGTCAACCCTCACCTTGTTGGAGGCCTTGGCAAAGTCTAGCAGCAGTAGGTTGACTGGATGCCCTTTGTCTATCAGATTTGTAATTATTCTATAGGATTCCAATTAGTTTGTTTTGATTGATTTTCCTGACTAGAATCAATGCTTCAGAAATTTGTTTCAGAAGGTTTCAGAAATTTTGTCCAAAGTTTGGCTGATATTAAGTATGTCATCAGGATAAGTGACAAAGGGGATATGGAGGCCAGAAAGAATTCAAGACCACACTGGTTTTGAGCTTTGAGGTCATAGTTATTGAAATAACAAGGTGAGGCAATTGCACCTTGTCTTGCTCCTTTCTTAACTGTTACAGTCCTATCCAGTGGCCTTGCAATTTTGTCTTGATTAGGAGGGATGTTAAAATGGACTCGTAGCTTAGCATACATATCCCTTTGAGCTCAGATGATAGCCAGATTTACTCCTCTTTTAACAGCCCTTAAAAGCATAATGGGGTGGATCAGGGGATTAAAGGGATGGTAAAATCATAACTTGCTAGGGCAAGTGAACTATCTGTGCAAGAAGCATGAAGCAGAGCATTAGCAGGTTCTAAAGCTTGCATTGCTGTTTTAGAGAACCAGATGAGATATTGTCCCATGTGATGCAGCCAAGATCCATTCTAATCTTCCCTTAATTAATAAAGGTCTTCTTGATGTAGTGATTTGTTAGTCTGAGGAATGTTGTTCTGATGTCCATGGTGACATCACTCTTTCTGATTGGGGGCATGCATGAAGTGGACATGTTGGCTAGTAAATGATTTGATGAAGGCATCATGAATAACGTCAATGATTAGGCTTGTAGGACCAGATTGGGCTTCTGTAGAACTACTATTCTGCAAGCTCTCCAAAAGGAAACATATTAGAACAAAAAGAGAGGCATTTTTAGATTGCTAATTTTATTCTCTTTTTTATGATCAAAGGTAGACTTGGGATAATTTATCCCTAGCCCCCTCCACTGTATAGCCCTATGCTATACACAAAACTAACATCAAAGGGTTAACATCAAACAGCTACTCAAAGGGCTTGTTTTCTGGTTGAGAAACATATCTTGTAGAGGCTGAAAAGGTCTAGTTTGTCTACTCCACACATCCATTCATTTTCCCCGGTAACTATTTCAGGACAGTTTGACTGTACATAACTTCATGTCTTCTTCTTGTATCAACGCACCTTATCCTGATTGTCAACGCTGAAAAAGGTATATGCTAGTAGGACAGTTTGTTGTCATACCCTTTTGTCACTATGACATCACTGTCCATGGCAGTTGTGGAGCAGAAGCTCATTCTGCCATGATTTTTCAACTTTGTGTCATCATTAAAAGAACAGGTATACAATCTATTTTTTGCCAATGTACTAGTAACCCAAAGCCCTTTTTAGGTAAGTAACATCCACAGAAAATTGTATGAGTTGAAGAGATTGTCAAATAATATCTTTGTGTAGAGTTCCACTGAAGTTTCTGACATAAACTGCAGAGAATATGCTGCTTTGAGGTCAAAGACTCTTCATTCTTTGCAGATTTTGAACTCCTTTCCTTGATTTGCAAAAAAAAAAAAAAAATGTATAAGATTATTGGCATTGCAAATTGCATGAACTTTGATCCCCTATGGAATGGGTTTCTCCTTCACACACTATTTGAACAAGACTAGTCCTTTGCTTAGTGTGATACTTCTCTATAATGACATGAATTTTTGAAGTGTTGCATTTTATTCTTGTTTGTGTTTATTTAATGTCTTGATCTGCAATGCATAAATTTGTATTTGCTCAACAAAGTCACAAAAAAATCATTCGGAAAGTATGACCTGGAAAGAAAGATATCCTCTGAGATAATTTCCTTTTTGAATACCCATAGACTTACAGTAGCTGGTACTGCAAAGGAAAACTTCGATTCCTATTCTCTGCAGTTGCCTATATTAAACTTAACTGACTTTGGCCCCCTAATCATGTAATGCGCAAAAGTGCATGAACTATCTTTTTTAAATCTAGCATTAAATAAAAAACAGTGGTAATATAAAGAGTGGAACTATCTATGGGCTATAATGCCCTTGAAAGTTTTACAATAGCCAATATACTCTTTTTAGTATTATTCCTTTGTGAAAGAAGTAATTTGCATGAATTTAAAAAAGCACAGTTGGAATAAGAAAATTCCTTTTATGTAAAAAAGTGGAACTTGTGGGTTTTTTAACATGAGAAAAAAAGAGATCCTCTCAAAGGATTTCCTTTTCTAATTCTAGAGTTTCAAAAGGTTTCTGTACGTCCCCTCCTCAACGCCTTGCTCTTTACGCTAAAGTTTGAGTCTTTGTCACAACTCTACTTTTTAAAACTGTAAAAAACTTTTGCGTAAAGAGCGAGGCGTTGAGGAGGGGACAACCTCTTTTATATACGGAACAATTTCTGTTAGTTTTAAGTTTTAATGTCGCTCCTTACTTGCAGTTAAAAAAACTTGTTTTTTTAATTTAATTTCTGAACGTTTTTGAATTAATGCATGTTTTGATTTTGGCTCACCGCACATGAATAATTGAAACGAAATTTGTACATTAGTTTTTTTTGCTAAATAGCTTTCTCATAGTTTTGATCGGATGATTTTGATAAAACAAAGGGGCGGGGGAGGAGGCCTAGTTGCCATACAATTTCTGGCTACTTAAAAATGCAACAAGAATTTTTATTTTTTACGAACGTTTTTGTTAGTAATAAATAGACTTAAGTTACGAATTAATATACGTAATGAACTTCTATATCTGTGTATTTTTATTACGTAGATGAGGGGGTTTGCCCCCTCGTCAATACCTCGCTCTTTATACTAGAGCTTGAATTTTGTCCCAATTCTTTAAGAATTACCCCTGAATCACACAGGTCGTAGAATAAATAGTTGAAATTACTAAAATTACTTTAGGTAAAGAGCAAGATATTGTGGAGGAGACGGACTCCCTTATATACGTAATATTTTCTATTCGTTTTAAGTTTTAATGCTGCTCATTACTTCCAGTTGAAAAAAATTAATTATTTTCTCATTGTTTTTTTTTTAAAATGCTAGAAAATCCTGCGCCCCCTTCAAGGAAATTATCTTACTTCATGGTAAATTCCTCCATGGAAAAATCCTCCCACGTAACCCCTCCCCCCAGTACACCCGGATCCAACGCGAAAAATACCCCTGAAAACGTCTCTACACTTCATAATAACCATTACTGCATGTAAACAATGGTCAAAGTTCGTACCTTGCAGCCCCTCCTCCGGGGACTGTGGGGGATGAAGTCGTCCTGAAAGACATAATTGTTAGATTTTTCGACTATGCTGAACAAAATGGCTATCTCAAAATTTTGATCCAGTGACTTTGGGGAAAAATGAGCGTGGGAGGGGGCCTAGGTGCCCTCCAATAACTTTTAATTTTCTTTAGAATGAACCCTCTCGGGACTTTATATGACCACTGGGTCGATACGATCAACCCTGGGAAAAAAAAACAAACAAAAACAAATGAACAAATAAACACGCATCTGTGATCTGCCTTCTGGCAAAAATACAAAATTCCACATTTTTGTAGATAGGAGCTTGAAAATTCTACAGTAGGGTTCTCTGATACGCTGAATCAGAGGGTGTGACTTTCGTTAAGATTCTATGACTTTTATGGGGTGTTTCCCCCTATTTTCTAAAATAAGGCAAATTTTCTCAGGCTCGTAACTTTTGATGAGTAATACTAAACTTGATGAAACTTGTATATTTAAAATATGCGATTCTTTTGATGTAACTATTGGTATCAAAATTCAGTCTTTTAGAGTTTCGGTTACTATTGAGCCGGGTTGCTCCTTACTACAGTTCCCTACCACGAACTGTTTGATACAAGTCAGTAGGCGGTAGGCTATGCACGAAACCCTACTCATTTCTGTTTCTTTTTTAAATTGGTATTTTGAGCCAACTTTTGGTGAGAAGACAATATAAAAAATTACCACCTACTGGTGGTAATTATCACCCTTTATTGACATACAAAGCATCCATCCATTGTTGCCAGGGCACAAAAAGAGTATTGCAGTTGCAGAGTTAGGATTTGATTTGAAGCAAACATTATTGGCTAGGTAATAGCAGGCAATTCTACTGAAAAAACGGAAATTTAATTCTTTTGATCTATCTATTGTTATCAAACTCTGTTTTTTAGAGGTTCAGCTTTCTATAGAACCATGTTTGTCCTTGCTTACAATTCCTTACCATGACATGGTTGATTTTCATTTTCCAGGCACTATCTTCTCTGATATTAAATGAAAAATCAAACAATTCTCAAATTAAAGAGCAACATTAAAACTTAAAACGGACAGAAATTGTTCAGCATATGAGGAACAATTATCCCTTGCTGTTTATATTAAAGTTTTATAGTGTTTCAAATATATATTTTTTTCAATTCAATGGCTCATGTTTTTGATAAAATAAAAATGAAAATATTATTTTAACTAAAAGTAAGGAGCAACATTAAAACTTAAAATAAACAAAAATTATTCTGTATATGATGGAGGCTTTCTCTTCCTCAACCCTCACTCTTTATGCTAAAATCTTAAAAGATCTTCAAAAATTGTGAATTGTGACAAAAAGTCAAACTTAAGCTTAGAGTGAGGTTTGAGGTAGTCGTAGCCCCCTCATGCATGTAGTTCCGAAAGTTCCGAACGTTTTAATTTTGCTCCTTTCTTTCAGTTGAAAAACTTTTTTTTTTATTTAATTAATTTTGACCGTTTTTCAAATCATGCCAGGAAACTGTCCTTCCCTCCCCCGTGTAAAATTTTCCATGGACGATTCCCCCTGGAAAATTCCTCCCCGAAGAAAATTGTCCCTGTGGATGCCCCCCCCCCTGCAAGAAATTTCGTCCCAAAACATTTTCATATCCTTTTTATTTCAATAACAAAAACTATATCTGAACAATAGTCAAATTGCGTAGCTTCCAGCCCTTTGCTCAGGGAGTTTGGGGTCTTGTCATCCCCAAAGGCATATTCTCTGGACTTTTATACTATGTTAATGGTTATTCCAAAATTTTCATCAGATTTCTTTGGTAAAGGGGTCACTAAAAAAGGGCACTAGAACTTTGGATTCCATTCAAGTGAGTTCTCTTCTGATGTTATTGACCATTGGTTCGAAATGACCCCCCCTCGGAAAAACAATAGCAAATAAACGATCTTTCACCGATGATCGTTCTTCTAAAAAAAAAAAAGCAAAAAAAACTATATTTTCGGAAATAGTAGCTTGAAGCCTCCACAGTAGGGCTCTCTGGTATGCTGAATCTGATGATGTGATTTTCGTTAAGGTTGCTTGATTTTTGTAAAATTTCAAAAAATTTCCTTTTTTTTTGAAAATCAGGCAAATTTTCTCAGGCTTGTAAGTTGTCTTGGGTAACATTAAACTTGATAAGTTTTACATATTTGGAATCAGCATAAACTGATTTCAGAAAAATACTTGAACCAAAATAAAAAGAAAAAAAATTAGACACCCGCAGTAAAAATAGAAAAATGCCAAGATTTAGAAGAGAAGTAGGTTATTAAGACTAAATGTGTCAATATACCTATACCATACCCTAGGTATCAATAGATGTTATTGCATTGATTTTTTGGTAAGACAATTTTAGCCCAGAGTAAAATACTTAGCAAGTAATGTTAAATTTAGAAGTAGTTTAATTTAAAGTACTATAGTAAAATATACTGGACATAATACATATATAAGCACTATTTTTTGCAGTACGGGAGCTTCCTGAAGTCACTCTAAATGGTTGCAAACAATATTTTGAGTATGTTTCTACGTGGTTTTCTACCTAATTGGTCAGTAAATGTCAATCTCATTGATACTTGTGAGCATGTAACTGATATGGTCTCTCCTTGACCTCTTCCAGAGATTTTCATATAGTTTACCATCAGTACCTTTGTCTGACGCTAAAGGCTGTAGGCAAATACTTGAATGTTCTACAATGGCTTGGCAATCTCTTGTCAGTAAGAAAACAGAGTGAAGGTTTCTAGGGAGAATGGTGAAATATTCTTTTCAACTGTCAAGAGTGTTGTAAGTGGAGAGTTTTGCAAGGAACAGCTCTGAGACAAACGCTTTTTAAAATCTAACAAGACAGTTCTCCCAAGGTTATTCGGAATAATATGCACATCTATGCTGCCAGCTCAAAGAATATTACCCTTTCTGTTTAAGTCTCACTTCAGTTGTTTGATTTTGATAAGCATAGTGACTAAGTAAAACTTCAGTGTCTGCTTTTCATATCTGATTGTAAAATAGTTAATCCACATCGAACTAATGGAAAGTTCTGATTTAGAATTGGGATGTAGAAGCTGTACATGACCTTAACAGACGGATGTTTGGATCCCCTTCTTGCAAGGGATGCTGAGAGGGATATTGGATTTTTTGCATATAAAGAGCTAATGTTCGGCGTGTATGCACATGTAACTGTAGCAAAGGTCAAGCAGACATCCACTGATATTAAACAGATCTTCAGTTGCCAGTCACCTACCATCATCAATATATATTTTCAAAGGTGGAATCTACTTTAAAGCAAAGTTTGTCATGTGTGTGCCAGCTATTTGATAAGGTTGACCAGCTTGCACTAATGACTACACAATGACATGCCTCCAAGACATACAGGATATAAAGTATTCATCACGCTCTGATCAGCTCAAACCTCCAATCTTCAGCTATAGAATGAAGAGGGAGATGTCACTGTGTCCTATCAGCTACTGAATTATCAAGAATTCCCTTTCAGCTGTATGATCGAAACCTCCAACCCTCAGTTACTGAATGAAAAGGAAGATGCTACTATGGCATAACAGCTACTGAATTCTTGAGAATTTTACTCATAACTGAATGGTAGTATCGACATAAGAGTTTACTCAAAGGAGTTACTAAAAAGGGACCAAACATGAATTTGAGGGACAATTTATTTTCAAATCAGGTTGTGAGCTTGTGGAACTCTGTCACTAAATAAAGGTGAATACTCCTCCCTCCCCCCCTATTCCAGTGTTGATGCTTCAAACTGGTCTTTGGCAAAGACTGGTGCAAAATGTATGGCATACTCCTATAGCTCCAATTTACCCTTTTCCCGAACCCAACATCTATAGGTTTACCTTGATTGATAAATGCTACAGTTCGTGTTGAAGTCTCATTGGCTTAAGGCGTGTTCACAGTAATTTTCAAACCAATTTAACATTAATCTTGACGAAAACTGCTTGTGCTTTGAGGTCCGCCTGGGCCAAGATATATGTCTTTCAAGTTCCAAAACAAAAAGATAAGGACAATTTCAGTCATTGAAAGTATTCTCAGAAGTGGAATACTTTTTGATGCGGCCCAGGAAGTCCTGAGTGGATGTTATGATTACTTGAAATATTATAAGCCAACTAACGCCTTTTGGTCTGGACTGTTGGAAAATGCTTTAATTATGTTAAATCCTGCTGGTCTAAGCTGATTGAAAGTATTCCAAGTCTGGTGGCTACTTCTAGTCTGGGCTGATTTGATACCTCCTTTTAATCTGAGCTGAACGAAAATATTTCAAGTCTGGTAGCTTCTTCTGGTCTGGGGTGATCGAAAATATCCCAAATTGATACCTCCTTTCGGTTTGGACTGATAAAATATTCTGATCTGGAATATTTTGCAGAGTTGGTTCTGCAGACAGCCAAACCGTTCGGTCTAGGTGGTTAGTTTCTTGCCCTGTGATTTCAAGAATAGACTGCTGCAATTTTTAGGCACAGTATAATAACCAAAATGACATTTAATCATAAAATTACCTCGGGTTGACATAGTATTTGCATACCTGTTATTTATGGACTGACTCAAAACTGGGAAAAGATTTCCACTACCTAAACAGAAATAAAAACAATGTAGTACCAGCAGCCATTTGGTTATTTATGCCCCCTTGGGCGTTATATTTTGAGACATACCTTTCCTATCTCCTTGTAAAAGAGCTTTTCTTGTTGGTGTTTAGATGTCCACCATGGTTTCCCCCATGATTTTTCCCGTGTCTGCCAGCTTCAGCTGTCTTAAGAAGACAGAACTTGTCCCTCATACCAAGAAAAGAGCTATCCACCATTTGTTAGCTATCAGCAGTAATCAGCACTTGATCTTCAGAATTGGTGCTTGTAAGAAGGGATTTTTTCATCACTATGATCAGTACATCGTATGTCCAGAGGGATAAACTTAGGCACATTCCCAGGTATGATTTTGATGGCATGGCACACAGTTTGCCACATACTGTGCAGGTTGGTCAGTGGCTGAACAATGACTGAAATTATAAGTAGTAAAACACGATTTGTGCCTACTACTTTCAGGTGGCACCAGATGAAGGTTGTCACCACTACCCCCTACTTGCATGATGCTAAGAGGTCTAACTTTGTTATGTCATACACCTTGGATCAATCAGACTCCAACACAAACTGTAACATCTAGTAATCAAGGTAAACCTATAGATGCTGGGTTAGTGATGAAGGTGAGTAGGAGCTATAGGAATATGCCACACATTTTGTAAAATTCTTCAATGGTTTGTTTCATCCGTTTCGTAGTCTTATCCCATGTTTTTCGTTCTAGTTAATTATTTTTTGTTTTATTTTGGTTTCTTTTTTTTCTCTTGTAATTCATTACTCCACATTTGTCTTGTCATTTGTAATGGGTTAAAAATGAACTATTATCATTACTAATGCCCCAACTTCATACAACTGCCTGGTTTTTGGCAGAAGAGTTGGAATATTGCACCATTTTTGATCCAGGACTATGCAACGATTTAAAATTATAAATCTAGAGGACTGAAGCGGGACAATGCTCCACCATGACTTTTTTCTGCAGTAAGGTAGCCATGTTACTCCTAGTTCGGACTGTAAATCATAAAACGATTTTTGTTCAAATAATTAGTCACAATGGGTCAGTGGAAAAAAAAAAAAAAAAAAAAAAAACGACAGGACGCGTCATAGTCCAAACCGGCGACCCTTCAGCCAGAAAGCACAACAGGGGGGCAGATATCCCATCGTTATATTCACTCCTATTAGCAACAATTTTGAATACCCAATCTGGAGCTTAAACTTAGCGTCAAAAACTTTACGTGAGCGAAATGACCGTTCGTTATTTCTAATCGAGGTTCCCGACGCCTTTTTTGAACGAAGAGGCAAAAAAACAAAAAAACAACAGTATTTGATTATCTCCTTAATGAGCTCACAGATCAAACCAATATCAGTAGACATATGTAGAAAAAGGAAGTGGCTAAATTTAATTTACCTGCGAGTTAATGCATTCATGCTGACCACATAATTTGCCTTTGAGAAAAAATTGACAAAACTACAGAACTGAAATGTCAATGCAAAGTGCCAAATTTCCTAATCAAATGTCATCACGTTATGGCATTGTTCAAATAAAACTTATTTTTACGTTGATTATCCTTATAAATTCATTCTTAATTTTTCTTTCCATTCTTAAACCAACGTTATCTTTACCTTTTGCATTATTACGACCATGCCAATTATTTTCCTTCCACACAAGCGTGCCTACCCGTGAAAAAATCTAATGTCGCTAATGTTTATGCTTTATGTTCTTCGAAGCACTTGCATCGCGGTCCGGCTTTGTCTAATGGTTGAGATAGGGACTGATTGTACTGTCTAAATTTATCTACAAGGGCTATAAGTTATAAGTTATAAGCTTGGGGTTCATTTATATATTGATGATAATTTGTGGTAATTGTGGAAAATTATTTGACTTTATTTCTGCTCACTTTTGGTTTATGTAGCTCTTCACTTTCCTTTGAAATAGCCTACTTCTTTTGTGATTTTTTTTTCTAATTAATTTCTGTTTATTTTTGATAAATGTAGTATTTCTCATTCGTAAAGAAAATAATATTTTAAATCTTTACGTTTTTCCTGTAAGAATCCATATTTTGACTTATTAGTAGGCTAGGCTATATGTTGAACAAAATTTTTCGATAATTTTCAACAATATACGCCCTTTTGAAAATCTGGACACAGTATCCCTTGATTTAGTTTCCCAGCTCAAGTTTTCCTGAAAAGAAAACTTGATACCCTTCCTAAAACATTGTATTTATGCTATTTAGACAACCTGGATGCATTTACTCTTTTTTGATTCAGTTCATTTGCAAGAGCATAATTAGTAATAGTAGTAGCCCAGGAAGTTTCAACTTAATGTCTTCAGTCGTTCTTGAGATATTGCTGAGACATCTTATTGACAATCAAAATACACATAGTGCATTTTGATTTAGTTTTAAAGCAACATAAACTTCCTGTGAAAGTTTCTACTTTGTACCCTATCCTACGCCCTATTTCTGTCTGGATGTCTTCTCAACCTAGATTTACTTAAGCTATTTTGATTTAGTTCTATAGTAGCAGTGAGTAGTAGCACCAAAAGTGGTAGTGATATTGGTAGCCCTGGGAGTTTCAACTGGATACCCCAAGCCGTTGCTCAGCTATTGCTAATGCACCCCTTGATAACCCATATGCACATAGTGTATTTCGATTCAGTTCACACCGCCCTCACCGTTCTCTGAGCGTTTGACTAATACCCTTAGCACAAAGTAATAGCGGTAGGCACAGTAGCAGAAGTAATAGTAGGGACAACAGCAGTAGTATTTTTGATAGCAGTAACTGTATATTAGTAGCAGTAGTAGTGTGTTCCCTTTTGGTCAATTAAACATCCCCCTCATCAAGCCCTGGGAGTAAGTTTCTATAATATTGCTGATATACCCTTTTCATAACCTGCGTGCCCATAGTATGTTTTAATTTGGATCGACTTCTCCCTCTACATTTCCTAAAATTTTCATCCTAATGCTCCTAGTATTAGTTGCAATAGAAGTAGTATTTGGAGGAGCTGTAGTAGTATTAGCAATAGTAGTAGCGTACGCATATTGCCTTTTGGTCTGTAGATCTTCCCCCAAAGCACGCCCAGAAATTTTCAACTTAATACCCTAATAACAACTTAATAACCTTAATACCCAGTGTTCCTCAAACTTATTTAAGACACTGTACTCCTTTTTACCCACAAAACATTTTAGGTACCCCTTCTCAGCTACTGGTACTAAGTAAACTATAGCTAAAATATAAATAAAACTATTAGCCCTAGACTGAAAGAGTTGTTTTATTTTGTAGGCCGGCCACGTACCCCCTAAAAAATTGTGTGTACGCCCAAGGGGTACGCGTACGACAGTTTAAGAACCACTGCCCTAAGCAATCCCTGAAAAAGCCGTATTGACAATATGCATGCACATATCAACTTCTGGTTTAGTTCAATTTACCCCTCAATAGTCTCTTAAATATTCACCTTCATACCCTTAGCCTTAGTAGTGCTAGTACCATATGAATAGTAGTAGTGGTAGCAGTAGTAGTGTTGTATTAGCAGAAGTAGTAATACTAGTAGCATATTCCCTTTTGGTCAGTTGTACATCCCCCTCATCAAGCCCTGGAAGTTTCAGCTTGATACGGTAAGCCGTTCCTAAAATATTGCTGATACGCCCTTTTGACAATCTATATGCACATAGTGTGTTTTGATTTAGTTCAACTTTCTCCTCAACATTTCCTCAAACTTCCATTTAAATATCTTCAGCCTTAGTAGCAGTCACTACAGAAGCAGTTGTTGTAGAAGTAGCGGTAGTAGTAGCATTAGCAGCAGTAGCATGCAAATATTGTCCTTTTGGTCGGTCAGTCTCCCCCCATCGTCATTCTGTGAAACTAACTTAATACCTTGAGTCATTCCTGAGTAACGCCCTTTTGGCAGCCTGTATGCAAATACGTGTTTTGATTTAGTTCAACAGGTCCTTTAACATTCTCTGAAAGCTTCACCTGAATGTCCTTGGTCTTTTTCAAACAGTTCGTGGTAACGAACTGTAGTAAGGAGCGACCCGGCTCGATAGTAACCAAAACTCTAAAAAATGGAATTTTGATACCAACACCTACATCAAAAGAATTGCATTTTAATTCTGATTTTAAATATATAAGTTCCATCAAGTTTAGTCTTACCCATCAAAAGTTACGAGCCTGAGAAAATTTGCGTTATTTTAGAAAATAGGGGGAAACACCCCCTAAAAGTCATAGAATCCTAACGAAAATCACACCATCAGATTCAGCGTATCAGAGAACCCTACTGTAGAAGTTTCAAGCTCCTATCTACAAAAATGTGGAATTTTATATTTTTTTGCCAGAAGGCAGATCACGGATGCGTGTTTATTTGTTTTTTTTGTTTTTTTTGTTCTTTTTCCCAGGGGTGATCGTATCGACCCAGTTGTCCTAGAATGTTGCAAGAGGGCTCGTTCTAATGGAAATGAAAAGTTCTAGTGCCCTTTTTAAGTGACCAAAAAATTGGAGGGCACCTAGGCCCCCTCCCACGCTAATTATTTTACCAAAGTCAACGAATCAAAATTTTGAGATAGCCATTTTATTCAGCGTAGTCGAAAAACCTTATAACTATGTCTTTGGGGACGACTTACTCCCCCACAGTCCCCATGGGAGGGGCAACAAGTTACAAACTTTGACCAATGCTTACATATAGTAATGGTTATTGGGAAGTGTACAGGCGTTTTCAGGAGGATTTTTTTGGTTGGGGGAGGGGTTGAGAAGAGGGGGATATGCTGGGGGAACTTTCCATCAATAATTTGTCATGGGGGAAGAAAATCTCCATGAAGGGAGCGCAGGATTTACTAACATTATTTAAAAAAACAATGAAAAAATAAATATGAAAAATTTCCTTCAGCTGGAAGTAAGGAACAGCATTAAAACTTAAAACAAACAGAAATTATTACCCATTTGAGGGGCTCACCTCCTCCTAATACCTCGCTCTTTACGCATAAAGTATTTTTAGTAATTTCAACTATTTATTCTACGGCTTTTGTGATTCTGGGGTCATTCTTAATGAATTGGGACAAAATTTAAGCTTTATTGTAAAGAGCGAGGATCTGACAAGGGGGCGAACCCCCTCATATATGTAATAAAAATATGAGAATACAAAAGTTCTTTACGTAAGCTAATTTATAAGTTACATAAATCTTTTACTAATAAAAATATTCATAAAAAATTAAAAGTTCTAGTTGCCTTTTTAATTAACCGAAAAATCGGAGGGCAACTAGGCTTCCTCCCCCGCTCTTTTTTTCTCAAAATCATTCGATCAAAATTATGAGAAAGCCATTTAGCCAAAAAAAAAAAAAAAAAAATGCAAATTTCATTTTAATTATTCCTCTGCGGAGAGCCAAAATCAAAACATGCATTGATTCAAAAACGTTCAGAAATTAAATAAAAAGAAACAAGTTTTTTTTAACTGAAAGTAAGGAGCGACATTAAAGCTTAAAACGAACAGAAATTACTTTGTATATGAAAGAGGCTGCTTCCTCATCAACGCCCCGCTCTTTACGCTAAAGTTTTTTACTGTTTTAAAAAGAAGAATTGAGAGACAGAGTCAAACTTTAGCGTAAAGAGCGGGGCGTTGATGAGGAAGCAGCCTCTTTCATATACGAAGTAATTTCTGTTCGTTTTAAGTTTTAATGTCGCTCCTTACTTTCAGTTAAAAAAACTTGTTTTTTTTTTATTTAATAAACACTAAAGGTCGAACATGGCCTCTTTCCCAATTACAAATACTATATGTAAATAATGGGTGAATAGTTTTAATTGGATGTGTTTGGGAAACATAAAGGTCTTGGGAGGGGGGCTGGTTCCCTTCTGATCGCTCTTGACTCTTAAAAGGTGTACCAGAACTTTCAAGCTCCAATCGAATGAGCTCCTTCCGAAGTTTCTACAACTTCTATATGAAGTGTCCTGGCGAAAAGAAAAAAATCATAACATATCGCGCCCACATTGCTCTTTACTTAGGCAGTACTATTGCGCCGTCAATGATTTCCTTGAGTGTTTTCTTATAGACTTTACTGATTTGGCATTTGACTTACTTGTTTAATGTTTGATAATAAAATAGATCTTTGATTAATTTTTCAGTCCAAAGAGAAGATGAAACGAGGTCTGAGAAGGGGCTGTATGCGTCTTCGTGGTGCCTATGTAGGCATAGAAGGAGCCGAAGAGGAAGCTACTTTTGCTATTACGTCAGATGGCAAAACTTTTCATTTACAAGGCAAAGATGTTGAGGAAAGAGAAAAATGGATAAGAGCCTTAGAAAATGCTATTAAAAATGTTGCACAACGAAATGTGGTGAGTGAGAAATCTAATGTTACTAAAAACTAACCCCTTTGAAGATATCTCTCTTTATTCAACAAACATGTTCTGCTAGTATGATATAGTAGAAATTCAATAGCCTTAATAAAAAAGGTATTTTATTTAAAAGTTAAAACTCTAATCTGAAGATTATAATACAGACTGACTCTACACAGGTTTAATTTCTCTTTTCACGGTAAAGTAATTTTTCTGTTGAAAAACAACTGCTAAGTTTGGCTTTGAGTAGGGAATGCCAAAAAAGGCCATTCGGAGAAACTGAACGATTTTTCTTTTCACGACTCGTTTGAACGTAGCTGTTGATGGAGAGACTAGTGCTCCGAATCTGAATTGGGTATTTAAGGGGTAATAATCTGCCATCACAAACGTCCTGCAATGAAATTTGACATAAAAATTTGCAATGGCATCATGCTTGTATAATATTTGCAGGCTTGAATATACAATGAGTTAAAAGTAATTAGAGTTATTTGTACATTAGATTGATTATGCGGACTGCTGATTCTGTTTATAGCAGTGCTGAAAGCCATTTAGCCCTCAAGATAGCACCAGGTTTACACAAAGGCTCCAACCACACTAGAGGTTCCGGGAAAACCTTTTGCTCTCTGGTTGTAAGCCGGCTAAAGTGCTTTGTGTTTACCTGGGAAAGGGTTATTAGCCCTTGACTTCCACTAGTGGAAATGTTTTTTTTTTCTTTTTTTTTTTAATCCTGATACTTTCAGGGCTGTAAATAATGCAAATATCTTCCGCATGGAACGTCACGGAGTAAAAAGACAGGTACCGTTATGAAATTTACACTCATGAATTTATACGTTTTAAAGTGGAATTGTTAGCAGTTTCTAAACCTGCGAAAACTGCTTCCAATGTCCTCATTTAGCTCTTTTAAGGCAGGACTACCGACTCTGCCAAATTAACCTTGTTTTTTTTTGTGCCTTTGTTTGCCGACAATTTTTTTTTCTTTTGAAGTCTCGTAAGATGTTTTTTCGATATCAAATAAAAAAAACTCATTATAAGTGTTTTATCAAGCTTTCATTTTCTGAAAAAAGTACTTCAGTATGAATTTACTCTTACAAAAATATATTTCTAAATTATGAAGTTTCTAGGATGTATAAACATAATGCTACCCCAAAAAGTTTTTGGTACATCTTTGGGCTGATTTGCTGTGCTTTTTCGTTCTGGGCGTTGGCAGCACTGGTTCAGTCAACTAATACTTGGATGAAAGATTGGTAGAGCTTTATGTTGTCTTTTTCAGAATCTAAAAGCAGTGTTCTGAAAGATAAATATACGAGCTGTGACTAAGCTGAGTCTAGTAGCAGAAGGCAAGAAAGGAACTATTGTAAACAAATGGTGGCTACTGATTTTTTTTTCAAACTTTATTCTTATGTTCTAATCGACAAAAATACTCTTGTTTGATGAGGAAACAGCGTAATGTAACTGGAGTACCAGGAATGTGTTGTCGTTAGGCCACAAAATTTATAAAAATTACCAAAAGGGGAAAAATTTCCAGAAATAGTTGAAAAAAACTTCAGAAAATGTTTTCCTTTTCGAGCGTCCGCTCACGAGGATTTTTGGTTTTTGTCTATTCTTTGTAAGGTAGGGGGAGGGGCGGCGGGGGCTAAACCACCTACCTAATTCGATGCATATACTTTCATCTTTCTCCAGGTTTTAAACCGTCTACTCTCTGCTTACCAAACAACCCAAATCATCCCCTCACACTCCTGCCTTAAAATAAATTTTTCCATCACGCGTCTTTGACATTTGCATATAGATCTGATGACCGGATCTTTGCCATCTGCTCATGCCACTTTTGAATCTCCTGGTCCAGTAAGCTCTATGTCACTCCTCTCACTGTGACTACAACAGCGACGTCAATAATCACGCCTTTGTTCCATATCTTGCTCAGACACATTATTCGGTATTCTCTTATTTCACTTGGCCACGAACCATTCTTATTCTCGTGTAAAGCTTCTAGATCCGCAGCTTTCGCAAGACGGAACCTAGGAATCTTCAGTAGCTTTTTCCAAAACCTAATCATAGCCACGAGTACTCTGCTTCTTCATGGTAACAGCCCTAGGTCCTTCTGAATCACTACATTATTAACAAATTTACTTCCCCAATAGCCCTTTCAAAGTACTGTACCCAGTGGCAGATCTGGCCTCGATTGCATCCGGGGCAAAATATTGATTAGCGACCCTCCGTCATCTACCCCCAAAAATTTTCAGACCAAATTGAAAATTTTTTCATTTATTAATTATTTTTTTTAAATTTATTTATTAATAAATATTTTATTTTTAATTACTTTTTTTATTTTGAATTTACTTTTTACTTAATTGATAATTTATTTTTTATTATTATTATCTTAATTTAGTTATTATTATTGTTTAATTATTTTTTATTTATTTAATTTTATTAACCCATTAATAATTTAATAATTACTTTCGTGCATTAACTGCGCCCCTTACTTTATTTTAATAAAGATAAAATTTCGCAACTACAAAATGATTGTGTGTTTCTGATTAACGCCGCTTCTTGACTACTAACGTCCTTCCGTCGTCCGTGTAGTGTTTTGCTACAACCGGATTCGATCTCTGGTTCCCGTATTTACAAATGATTATAACCGTTAGATTATTTATTTGAAATTCTGCGCCCCTGATATTTCTGCGCCCGGAGCAGGTGCCTTTTTTCCCCCCTCCCAACCCATAAAACCGCCATTGCTGTACTTGATCACTTTCCAAATTACAGGTTGTAGCAATTTCATATATATTTTATCAATAGGTTGTTTATTAATTCGTACAGTTCATTCACTTTGGGTTGAACTATAAAAATCAAATTAAAAAACTCATAAACATAAAATAATCATCAACATGAAGGTCCTGAAAATGAAAATCGAAACACCTTCCTTTAAAACAATCTTTTCCCCAACTTCTGTTCTATACTACTACTTTGCTTGGAAAATAATAGTAAATGTTACTTTAGAAAAAATGTATAAAAAAGTATGAAATCTATTGGTTTTATAGACGTCGAAAATCAACGCTGCTACACTACTGATCATATATGGTACATTCAAATGTTAAAACCTTCTAAAACATTCTAGGAGACGAAAGGTTTGACATCATAAAAAGTACGTTTTAAGTCACTTCTAATTATGTCCTTTGGGTGGACCTAACTGAGGATCTCCGAGTCCTTCTGCGTCAAGGTTGGGGCGTATCCAACTGAAAACTTTATTAAAAGAAACGAACGTTGATTTTGGGTGCCTGAAATGTCACCTAGAGTCAGTGCTTCCAGTTTCAGTTTAGAAAATAAAGAGAAAATGGCTGGATATTTGGGGAGATGAAATGGAGTTCTGTGAAAAGAAAAGTAGAAGACAAAAGATAGAAATGTTCTTAGCCAGGGTTTCATGTACGCTTTTGAATTAGAAGTACACATAATGAAAATAATGCTAAACAAAACTTTACTTGATTTCTGAATAAATTGCTAATTGCTTAAGGGAGAGTGGGGCAGGCTGGTCACATTTTTGGTTTGGCAGACTGTGTGGCCAAAGTGTGCGAGCTAGGAAAATGATTCTAGTGTCAAAAGATACAGCATTTCCTGTTCAACGTCCACAATTTTTCTTAGATTTAATCTACCGTTATTTTGTCTTCAGTAACATTTTTAACAGATGAGGTCGAAAGTGACCAATGTGCCCCGTAGGGGGGTAGGTTGGTCACACTGTTAATAGTCACACAGTCCAATAGTCTTTATTACTTCTAACACCAGATACAATTGTAGTACTATTATTGTTTCAATTATATTTTACGTAAAATGCAACATTTAACTAGCAATTTCGCATTAGATACAAAAAAAAACAACATTTTATTCAACCGAATATTCACTCAAATTAACGTCGAAGACTAGTGCTTTTGCGGCACGTTCGGTCCCCCCAGAGATCCTGGGAACTGGAAGCTTCATAACAATGTCACTTTGAGGAACTAGTGATTCGTCAGCTACTTCAGGAAAAACAAATTTCCAGGAGGGAGATTTCCTCCGAAGGAAGTTGACTACATATCCTTCACTGGTGTCTTCCTTGACTTCACCGGCAAAATACTTTTTCACTCTCTTGCCTAAAAACTCCACCAGGATAAAGTAACCAACACTGACTTCATCTTTTTCAGTTGTACAGTCATCCATATCAACATCAAGGTCGGAATCGTAGTCAAAGACCATCTCATTTTCACTATCTGAGCTGGAATTGTCTGCTTCGACGAAAAGTGCCTTACGTGGCATTTCTTTTGCGGTGTTCTTACTGGATTTACTAGTTTTTTTCTCCTCAGTTTCTCCTTTGCGTTTCTTCTTAGCTGATAGTTCTTCGATTAAAGCGTTTTTTACTGGTGTGTCAGTAAGAACCTGAGACCTTCCCTTCTTCCGTTTAATCGTATCACCCTTTTTTGGTGGTGTTTTTGGGTAAGGTCTTACTACTTCTGGTCTAAGTGCAGCAGACGTTGATCCCACAAGGGCTTGAAGATCAGCTGAACTTGGTTCTGACTGTGATTGTCGCTTCTGGAGATCGTAGAGAAAGTGTTGGGTTGCGGCGTAAAAAGGCCCAGAGCCAGTCCTTTCCAGCTGTTTTTGCTTCTTCCCAGTGATGAATATCCTTATCCAGTTTCTCAGCAAAATCAAACGCTAATTTTCTGACCCCCCTTGTCGAAAGTCCATGATGAAGTTGTGATGCTCTAATAAGATAATTTTCAAGGCTTTTCTCCTCTTCAGCCGTAAATATTTTGCGCGTTTTGTACCGTGGGATAAAATTTTCCAGTGGTACTTCACTGACATCATTTGTACTTGTGCCACCTTTTGTTAAGAACTTCTGAGTGTAGCGCTTAAGAGTCGATCGGGGGATATGCATCTCACGGGCTACAGTAGCAAACTTTCCTCCTTCCAGTATTTTTTGCACACCTTGTCTTATAACCTCAGGAGGAATGGTCCCATTTTCTGTTTTTCTCTTGTAGGTCCTCATTTTTGTTAAATCTCACCTACAATAAAAAAAATGAAGAATATTCAAAGAAAATATAAATAACATTTTCTTTCACACTGTGGGGCAGGTTTGACAGTGCGTCTTCAAAGTGACCAACCTGCCCCATAAAAAAGTGACCAACCTGCCCCACAGAGGAAAGCTAAACAAAAACATGGCTACTTTACAAACTGTTAAAGTTAAGAATTCAGATCCAAGCCTAAAATGGAGCCAATCAGCTGGCTTTCCTGCAATAAAAATCTTATTGTAATTACTCTTCTCGTTTTCTCTCAAAATGACACTACGTCTACCTTGATTTTTCATAAAAACTTACCGAAAAAAACAAAATTTGTCCGCCACTTTTTTCACAAAGACGCTATAGCCACCATATTTTCATGGCATGTTTATGATGCAATTTCTCGCATTCAGTAGCAGTTACAAAATTTGTTGGCAATAGATGGCAGACCAATTCCCAAGTGTTCAACCTGCCCCACTGGCCAACGTGCCCCACTCTCCCCTATATAAATCAACCGACACTATTAAAGACATGCTTGCATACAGGGAAGAAGGATATTTTTCCCTTAGAAAATTTATGAAATACAAGATGTAAAATATAACTATATGTAAAATACAAATATAGTTTATATTTTATAATATAAAATATAAACATATCCCGCAGATATGTTTTTCACAAGCAATGCAAGTCCTATAGAGTTTTTGCAAGGTTTTTCAAAATTTTTGCCATGAACTTAATAAGTCCTGTCATTGCATTTGCATTGTCGGAACAGGAACTAGTCCAGTATTTGATGGGAACTTTGTTGTTCTTAAAGATTTTAAGCGTTTAAACTATCGTCGAAAAAATAGAAAAGATTCTCTGTTCACCACATTCCATGAGGCTAAGGACGTCAACTTTTACTAAAGGTTTAGACCGCTAAAAATGTTTAGAAACGCTAAGACCCTTAAAAAAAAAAATAGTCTTTTACAAATCAGGTCTGCAAAACACAGACCTTGTCAAAAGTCACCAGCATTTACCACAGAGATAAAAAAAACATAATGAAAAGTAGAGTTACGTTTTCGTAAAAAAAAATTATCAGCTCTAGCTTATTTTATGGTCAAATTTTCCTCGTGGCCATCCCAGACAACATAAGGAAGATTTCTTGAAGGTTGTTGAATATCAAGGTGACACCAAGCGAAGTGAGCAGGTTATTCCAGGAGATCTTGCCAAAGTTAAAATGTAATGATATAGTAATATGGTAGCCGTCGACCCTAAGACCTGCGTCATTCCGGTGAATTTTGTCTGGTAAGAAGAAGATGAAAAGCAAAGCATTAGCCTCGAAATTGTTTGAAGCTAAAGAAGTTGAAGAAGCTTTCTTTTGTGAACTAAAAAGTATTGAACAAAGAGAAAATGTATTCCAATCTTCATATTATTTCGTTTGCTCGATCTACTGATTCCATTGTATTTTTCCATGTTAGGATTCTATCACAATGGTGGTCTTTGAATTGGCTTTTTATTCCGAAAATGGACAAACACGGTTAAGCCATTGTTCTAACATGCTTATTATGGAATTGTGCCAACAAGTACAATTTTCACGATTGGCCCAAAAACTTTGAATGAGATATCTTGAAAATCTTTGATTTTGGTGAAACTTTTGAATTTTTGGTGAAAGCCAATTTTCTTTCGAAGAAATCTTTGAAAACTCGGGGAAATTTCTAAAAATTTGAGTATAATGGAAAGACCTCCTAGAACTAAAGAGAGGGGTAAAAAAAAGGTTAAAGGTTGTCGCTTGACGTCTTTTTGCAACGTGGCTCAGGTTTCATGCAGGTGCAATTTCATGGCAAAACGCAAGTTTTATATCATGGATTATGTTTAATCTGTCCGTAAAAATATGCTCTCTAATGGTCTTTCATACGTGTCAAAATATATATAATACCTCTGACGCTGGTTGTGCAGCCAATTCTAGCTTGAAGATATCTAGGAAACAAAGTTTCAAAAAAAAGAAACTCTAAAAAATGCTGGGTTTTCAATGGATCTGTGGTTTTGATAAATTATAAGAGCAAGATTTGCAGTGCCATTAGCTGAATTATGAGAGTCCATTAGTCTTAGTAATTAGAAAACTAGCAGCTTAATGGTCAAGCAGCCCCTACAGCAGATAAAATCCTTCAAAAACAGTACTACTTCATTAGATAAAGAAAATCTATAGATTTATATTTGATATAGATGCACATGTGCCCTATCTTGCAATGTTAAAAAAGGGTCGGGTATCTCGGTGCCTTTTGCCTATGTATGATGACGTTAATGTGTGCTAGAAGCCGAAAAAACTGAGGATAAATGAACACAAGCACCAAATTGATTGGTACCGTTAAATCTTTTCAGTTGGACGTCTGCATTATATGTATTTTGTCTGTCCACCGAAGAGAGTCTGAATCAGACTCTTCGCAGCACCTACTATGTTCTTGCTTTGTAGATGGGGCTGCTGATGCCTATGTAGCTGGCCCGACCCAGTCACAACTAAAACTCTATATGCGTTTAGTTCTTTCTTATTTTGTTTATTTCTTTCGTTTATTCCTTTTCTTTTTTGTTCTTTTATTCCTTCTGTTTGTTTTTAATGACAAGTTTCAATGATCTCCAGCTGTACTCTATGCAGCAATTTTTTTTTTCAACGGATTCATAGGCCTGTTGGCAGCACCACTTTTCTTAAAAAGTGATAAATTTATAAAGTTGCAAATTTGAAGACTTATAAAAAAGAAAAGAAAATAGAACAAAAATTAGGACGAACTTAGTCCATAACGCAGGCCTAATACTCCAACTTTTTATAAGCAAGGACCAGTCAATTTGAAAATCTATGACTTCTCTGGCAAAAACATAACTTTAAATAATTTTTTGGTCCAAATCGTCTTATCTCCGAAACTGTTGTTTTTTCCTTTCTCACTCTGAGTATTTTTTTAATCAAAAATTTGGTGGCTGGTCCTCAAGTGCAATGAGGTTCAAGATTCCTGCTGAAAGAGACATAAAGTTTTACATATTTTATACGTTTATTTTTCAGGGTTACCAGTCTCAAACCGTGCCAACAATTCTGGACTTTGATAACAAAATATCAGAAACTGACGCCTATTTACAGCTTCTTGTGGATCAGATAAAGGTATTAATCTCCTATACATCTGCGTCCCGTCTCATATAAACATTTTTGAGAATATCATATTGCCGTGCTTTGTGAAGAATGCATAACTCTCTCTCTCTCTCTCTCTCTCTCTCTCTCTCTCTCTATATATATATATATATATATATATATATATATATATATATATATATATATATATATATATATATATATATACTAGCTGTTGGGGTGGCGTTACGCGCCACCTCAACACCTAGTTGGTGGGGTGCTTCGCGCCCCCCCAAGCCCCCCCGCGCGCGTAAGTCGTTACGCGCCATATTAGTTACGCGCCATTGTAGTTGTGTCCCTGTGTCCCACCTGTGAATAGATATATATATATATATATATATATATATATATATATATATATATATATATATATATATATATATATATATATATATATATATTTAACTACGTAAAACATTCGAATATACCACATTCTTCGCTGTCCCATTGTCTGTGCATATAAATAGATTGTCAGGTTTACTGACTCTTGAACATGCAACATATAATTGTCCATGGGAGAAACAATCCGTATTCAGATCTATACCTCATTATTCTAATGATGTGTCCCTGTGTCCTTATTCCCTGTGTCCCGGTCGTCATTTGTGTCTCGGTATCCCAGTTTGTAATTTCTCTTTGAGTGTCCCGGTCGTCATTTATATTCTCTGTGTCCCGGTGTCCCGGTCGTCATTTGTGTCCCGGTCTGTAAATTCTATTCGAACAATCCCTGTGTCCCGGTCGTCATTTATATATCCCGCCTGTGTCCCCGGTGTCCCCGGTGTAGTTGTGTCCCTATGTCCCGGTCGTCATTTATATCCCCTGTGTCCCGGTCCTGATTTGTGTCCGGGTGTCCCAGTCTGTAATTTCTCTTTGAGGTTCCCGGTCGTCATTTATATTCCCTGTGTCCCGGTCGTCATTTGTGTCCCGGTGTCCCGGTATGTAATTTCATCAGTTGACAAACATGACGTCAGTCGACAAACAACTTCATGACGCATCCAGCTCAATCCTTATAATGACGTCAGTCGACAAACATGACGTCAGTCGACACACAAACATGACGTCACTCGACACACACACACACACAGACAACTTATTTTTATATATATACTAGCTGTTCGGGTGGCGCTTCGCGCCCCCAAAGCTCCCCCCCCCGCGCGTGTAAGTCGTTACACGCCACATTAGTTACGCACCATTGTAGTTGTGTCCCTATGTCCCACCTGTGAATATAGATATATATATCTATCTATATATATAAAAATAAGTTGTCTGTCTGTCTGTCTGTGGATCAGGTGACGTCATGTTTCTGTGTCGGCTGACGTCATGAAATTAACAGCCGAGGAAGCTGCTCAAAGAGTTTATGCCAAAAAACTTGCTGCTGATAGAGAAAGTAAGAAAAGAAAGCGTTCCGAGGAATCACAAGAACAGCAAGAAAACAGGCTTGCGGCTAAAGAACGCAAAACCGCGCAGTTAGATGAAAATCCACCTTGACAGCGAGAGTCAAAACATATCAAAACTGAAAATGATAGCGATGATGATTGGGTTTGGGATTTTGACTTGGATAAGGTCATCAATGCCTACCAGATTTAAGTTAAAAAAACAAAGGTTCGTCGATATGTACTTCATAGTGACGCTGAAAAATAAAGAAGAAAAAGAAAACTGAAAAAAGAAAAAAGGTAAAAAACTAAAAAAAAACTAAAAAGAAAAAACACTCAAAGAGAAATTACAGACCGGGACACAAATGACGACCGAGACAGAGGGAATATAAGTGACGACCGGGAACCTCAAAGAGAAATTACAGACTGGGACACCCGGACACAAATCACGACCGGGACACAGGGAATATAAATGACGACCGGGACACAGGGACACAACTACAACGGGGACGCCGGGGGCACAGGCGGGATATATAAATGACGACCGGGACACAGGGATTGTTCGAATAGAAATTACAGACCGGGACACAAATGACGACCTGAACACCGGGACACAGGGAATATAAATGACGACCGGGACACTCAAAGAGAAATTACAAACTGGGACACAGGGACACAAATGACGACCGGGACACAGGGAATATAAATGACGACCGGGACACAGGGACACATCATTAGAATAATGAGGTATAGATCTGAATACGGATTGTTTTTCCCATGGACAATTATATGTTGCATGTTCAAGAGTCAGTAAACCTGACAATCTATTTATATGCACAGACAATGGGACAGCGAAAAATGTTGTATATTCGCATGTTTTACGTAGTTAAAAACATATATTTATATCTATCTCTATTCACAGGTGGGACACAGGGACACAACTACAATGGCGCGTAACTAATATGGCGCGTAACGAATTACGCGCGCGGGGGGGGGCTTGGGGGGGCGCGAAGCGCCCCACCAACTAGGTGTTGGGGTGGCGTGAAGCGCCACCCCAACAGCTAGTATATATATAATAATCATAATAATTTATTTGTTACCCGCTTGTTTTGACAAATTAAGCGGAGTAAAAACATTAAGGAAAGAAAAACGAAATAACACAAACAATACAATTAATACAGTTTAATCAAAGGGTGGTAAGGGCCCAAGCGTTGACAGGCCTCAGCACCTAATCTAGCATAGAGTTTTTTATAAACGAAAATAATATCAGTGGCACAAAACTTTCTGATAATCTTCTGATTTCTATAAGAACGCGGCAGATACAATAAATATTTACAATAACGAAAATACATAACTCTTATGCCCTGCAAATCTTGATTATTAAACAACGGGCGCAAACCGGAAAGAAACAATATAGAATGATCGCAATATGTAGAATAAAGTCTGGATAAAGCCTTTCGTGAAAATCTGCCTCGGTTCGGGACAATTTTCGCGTACCCTTTTTTAAGTTTACTTTTAATATCATTTAGCCCACAGGATCGAAAAGCCGATAAAGATGAACAAATATTAATACCAAGCCACCGAATCGAAGAAACGAGCTTAACTGAAAAATAACCACAATCAAGATCACTACTTTGATGCTTAGCATTAAAAACTAAATATTCACATTTTTCAGTATTAAGTTTGAGGCCGATTTCCTCAAAAGACTTAGAAACAAGCTGGGTCGACTTAATTAGGCTAGATTTAGTGCGGCTGATCAAAAGTAAATCATCTGCATATGCAATGTACGAAAGATTAGTTAGGCCTAAAAAACATGATGGATTAATACGTGGCAAAACAGAATAAAGACAAGCATTAAAAAGATAAGGGGATAAGACTCCTCCTTGCCTAAGACCAGAACGGATGGGGATATTACCAACGTAGATGTCACCTGACTTGAGTCGAACATATGAATTAGCATACCAAAAACGAAGAGTTGATATAATAGACAGATTTGCACCAAGTTGGATTAAAGAATGCCAAAGTTGGCTATGACAAATTGAATCAAAAGTTTTTGAAACATCGAGTGCACAAAAATGAACCTCAAAACCATTTTTATGCGCTTCAAGTAATAGCGAAACTATAGCACGATAAGCATGTTGGCATCCTATATACGGCTTAAAGCCAAACTGATTAGACATATAATCTACATTAGACAGGAGATCAGGGAGCAAAACATATTCAAATACTTTACTTAAAGTACAAGCAACCGTAATAGGCCTATACGAAGCGCAACTAGTTGGGTCCTTACCGCGTTTCAAAATTGACGTAATGTTACCAACTAAAAAAGAATCAGGGACTAAAGAAGAGCATAAACACATCTGAAAAAGTAACTGCAAGTGATAAACTAATTCCTCCGAATCGGTGTTGAGGTGAAAAGCACTGATCCCGTCTATATCATAAGATTTCGATTTAAGTCTCTCTACATTTCTTTTGACACGGTCAACACTAACGGGAGGTACATGACCTTGAATGATTTTGTTAGGCAACAGATTAGAACAGAGCTTGGCAAAACGAAAATGAACCGCATATATCACTGTATCGAAAATGTTACTATAATGATTGATCCATGATACATTAGGGATTCGGTCAGCCGTAGGCGATCTATCAAACTTCGCGGCATTGATCACTTTTTTCCACTGGCTAGGAGACTTAGGAAATTCAGCACCATTGTACCTAATTTTTCGAAGATAGCGTTTAAAATCAAGTTTTGTTTTTTGTTTAATATCGAAAACACTACCCCTTAAGGGGCGGCCGCAAGCTATCCAAATTTTTAGCCACAACTTAGCCCGATTTTTTATTGTTTTGAGCTCTGGGTCATTCTTCCAAATTGAACTTCTTGTTTTTGCTCTAAAGCGACATAGGGGAACAGCTACTTCTTCAGACCTCTTTAAGCACGATACAATGTGGCTATAATAAATATTAAGCTGAATTCTGGCTTGTGGGGACCCAACGCTTGTACACAATAGATTAAAAGGGACTTTAATCGTTGATAGAAGGCTAACAAGCGTAGAAAAATAAAGAGGCCAGTCAACTTTGTTCCATTCTCTTTTAGAAATCCATTTTCTAGAATTGGGACGAAGGTTCTTCTCCGCAGTAGCATTAAGGGTAACAGTGAGGGATAGGGGGAGATGGTCGTAATCACGCTCATCCTGATCAACATGGACTTCGCCACAGATGAGACCAGAAGAAACGATACAATGGTCAATGTCTGAAAGTGAGCCACTATTATGGATATAGGAATGGGAGGCATCTTTCTTCAAAATTTTGTAACTATTCGGTAAGGAATCTAACAGAAGCTCAGTCCGCACTGATGAAGAGTGAATGTTACAGTTCAGATCATCGATTAATAACCAATCCAGTCCACTACTCTCAATGCCATTCAAAAGACTTTTTATTAATGCGCAAAATTTTGTAAATTTAGTTAAACTTCGGAGGGATTTCTGGTCGCAGGGGAGATAAACATTAATGAGGACAAGGTTGGCAAGACGAATAGCATTATAACAATCACTCTCGTGATAGCATAAAGGGGGTGGTGAAAACAGCGTCTTTTTTATTAAACATGCTAGGCCACCTGATGGTCTGCCAGAGGTTTTGCGTGCACTTTTAGAAAAAACTGAGTGTTCGTTACTTCTCTGTAGGGAGTTTAAGCTCACTAAAGGTAGGAGATGCTCCTGGAGGAATAAAACATCAAAATTTTCTAATTTCTGATCTAAAGAAACGTCTTTATCCTTAGTACCGTTAATATTGAACGAACATATAGTGAAATTAGTCTTAGCACTCATTTTCTAGTATAGGACGATCGTTTCGACAGAAGTTCACGAAGAATTCGGCATTTCATTGAAAATGACACATGATTGCCTTGACAGTTGGCACATTTTGGTGTAGCCTGGCACGGAGAATCAGGTGAGGATTCATGTTGCCCTGCGCAATGCAACATATAATGGTCCATGGGAAAACAATCCGTATTCAGATCTATACCTCATGATTCTAATGATTGCCCTTGAGCTTTGTTGATGGTGATTGCTAATCGACCATTCCCTGAGTCACCATCGTCATTTATATATCCCCCTGTGCACCCCGGCGTCCCCTTTGTAGTTACGTCCATGTGTCCCGGTCGTCATTTATATTCCCTGTGTCCCGGTCGTCATTTGTGTCCCGGTGTTCCAGTCTGTGATTTCTCTTTGAGTGTCCCGGGCGTCATTTATATTCCTTGTGTCCCGGTCGTGATTTATATCCCCCTGTGCCCCCCGGCGTCCCCATTGTAGTTGTGTCCCTGTGTCCCGGTCGTCATTTATATTCCCTTTGTCCCGGTCGTCATTTGTATCCCGGTGTCCCGGTCTGTATATACATTCGTTTTTTAGTTTTGTTTTTCTCCTTTATTTTTTTCCTTTTTTCTTTTTTTTCTTTTTTAGTTTATTTAGACTTTTAGATTTTTTAGTTTTTTTATTAGTTTTTAGTTTTTTTGTAGTTTTTACCATTTTTTTTAGTTTTTTTAGTTTTTTTTTTTTACTTATGTCCTGGTCGTCATTTATAATCCCTGTGTCCCGGTCGTCATTTGTGTCTCGGTGCTTTGTTGATTGCTAATTTATATTATATTTATATTTATATTTTTTATATTTATTAATATTTTTTTAGTTTTCTTTTTCTCTTATTTTTCAGTTTTTTCTTTTTTAGTTTTTAGTTTTTTTTTTGTTTTTTACCTTTTTTTAGTTTTTTTAGTTTTTTAGCTTTTTTAGTTTTTTTATTAGTTTTTAGTTTTTTTTTAGTTTTTGCCTTTTTTTAGTTTTTTCAGTTTTTTTTAGTTTTTAGTTTTTTACCTTTTTTAGTTTTTTTTTTAGTTTTTTAGCTTTTTTATTTTTTTTTCTTTTTAGTTTTTTTTGTAGTTTTTACCTTTTTTAGTTTTTTTTCTTTTTTTGTATTAGTGTGAAATAATTCAGACGTCATATGCGGACAAACACGACGTCACTCGACAGACAGACATAACCCACAAACAACTTATTCCCACGCTTATTTTTTCCTAAAGACACAGGATCAAGATTTTGAGATATCCATTTTGTTCCATATAGTCGAAAAACCTAATAACTATGTCTTTGGGGACGACTTAATTCCCCACAGTCCCCTGGGGAGGGGCTGCAAGTTACAAACTTTGACCATTGTTTACGTATAATAAAGGTTATTGGGAAGTCTGCAGACGTTTTCAGGGGGACTTTTTCGCCTTGGGACGGGTTGGGGGAGGGGGTTACGTGGGAGGATCTTTCCATGGAGGAATATATCATGAGGGAAGAGAATTTCCATGAAGGGAAAGTTGACTCGTAAGTTACGTATATTTGTTACTAATAAAAATGTTCGTAAAAAATAAATAGTTCTAGTTGCATTTTTAAGTAACCAAAAATGGGACGCCAACTAGGCTTCCTCCCCAACCTCTTTTTTCATAATTGTCCAATCGAAACTTTTGCCAAAAAAAAATAATATGCAAATTTCGTTTTAATTATTCATGTGCGGTGATCCAAAATCAAAACAGGCTTTAATTCAAAGTGTCCAGAAATTAAATAAAAGAAAAACAAGGTTTTTAAACTGTAACTAATGAGCGACATTAAAACTTAAAACGAACAGAAATTATTCCGTATTATGCGCCCTTTACGCTAAAGTTTTTACTGTTTTAAAAGGTAGAACTGTGACAAAGAGTCAAACTAGCGTAAAGAGCGAGTGGTTGAGGAGGGGACAACCCTATTCATATACGAAATAATTTCTTTTCGTTTTAAGTTTTAATGTCGCTCCTTACTTGCATTTTAAAAAACTTTTTTTTTATTTAATTACTTAATACATCGAATCTGCTCCCTTTCTTGGTTTCAGTTAGGATTTGACGAGCCCGTTCTTTTTAGAAGTAAGTCATCTTAAGAGCTTAAGTGATTGTTAATTGTAATCCGTGATCCTCCAATGTTTCGTGCGAATTTTCGATAACGCCCTGTAATATTGTCATTTTCAGCACCAGAATTTAACCGCGTCTAGACTCAGGAAAGTGTGATGGAAATAAACGCCTATATGAACCTAGATGACATAGGGCTTGGTCCCTTTTAAAGTCTTGCACCTTAAGATCTCCAGTTTATTTGGAAGCTGAAATAAAAATTGCCACTTTCCTGGAATCTTGAGATTTTTCACATTTTTTTTTTCTATTCATCTAGATTCTACATAGTTCATCTATGTTTTTTTTTTAATTTATGCTTTTTCCCTTGTTATAAGATGCGATATGATGTTCATGTTGCAGTTGTATGTAATTTTATTTTTTTTAGACATTGAGTCTGAAGATCGAGGATCTCCCTAAAGATGAGCAGGAAATAATGTCAGCAACCATGCTTGCCAGCCATGTAAGTTAACAGTTTGACCTCATTTATGATATTCCTCGTAGTCGAATGCCCCATGAGTGAGTGATTTTGAATTTAAAAATCTCTCAAAGTTTTAAAATACAATAGAAACTCGATTATCTGGAATAATTGTTGTGCGAAATCCGGATAATCAAACATATGAAAAACTTGGTATTTGTACATATCATAGCATAATTCATAATGAATGAATGAATGCAATTTATTTCCCGGACTTTCAGACGGACGTCTGATATTCTTATATCCCTAATCCTATAAACCTTTCTATATAACCCTATAAACCCTATAAAACCCTATAAAAGACACTAAATTGACCCTATATAACCCTATATTTAATAAAAGACCCTAAAGAGAGGAGCTATCACATCGAAATAATATGGAAAATCTTACCTGATCCCAGCTTGACAAAAAAAAGGTATTAATTTTTATTTTTTTATGAAAAGATATATAAAAATGCAGCTTCACGAAGTGAATACAGCTGACATTGGTGGCTTATAGTAGCTGTTTGAGTCCATTCTATATATAGTCAAGAATAGACGTTCAGAGAATAAACAATCAAGTTCAACCTAGGAGAATATTTTTTTCAGGAACAACTTATATGTCAATGAAAGGGTAATAAATATTTAATCGGACGTCAATTTCGTCAAATAAAACTTTCAGCAATTTTTATGGATACATACATTGTCTCATGAATATTCAGCTAGTCTGTTCATCGAGAAAATGAAAAGTCAGACATAATCATGGATTTTTAAAATTTGGTTTAAGTGTGATATTTTAATAAAATACTGTGTAGTTGTTTTCAACAGCCTCGTTTTTGAACTTGCGAGATTAGAATTGCATACATGGTAGAATCTTGCAATCCTGCGACATCTTTCCCCATCTTTAATGCTGCCAGGAAGATGCAAAGAATTGTCTGTAAAAAATTATAAGTAGAAATTTCTAAAGTTAGGTTAAAAATAGTAGATTTGAATAAAATTTTCAAGTTTACCACTTGAGAATCTACGATTAGCGAAGTAAATGCTGTTCCTTTTGTCCAAAGGAGCACGACATACGCTACATGAAGATGGTATCGTATTTGAATGTGAAACTCGGTGATAAAGGTTCTTTCTTGTACTGTGCCTCCAACTGTCTAATCAACAAGAAACCAAGGCACACAGTTCGATCCAATTATCTTGAAGCTGGGAAGTGAAAAATAGAGTTCTTAAAGAACAGCTTCATCCGATGTTGCACTTCGATCCTCAGGAAGTTATCCCAAAGTTTTACTATTGGCGCTTTCAAAAGAAGATCCAATATCACTCTAAAAACTTCGATAAAAGACTATCGGCAAATCGGAAATTTAGAGGTATCTAGCGCCACGAGTTTAAGAATTGGAAAAAATGTAGATGATTTGAAATGCTGAAATGAGTGCTGTATTTGAAATGAATGGATTTTTGAATGTTTAAAATGTGAGAATGGATAAATGACTAAAAAAAGAGGAAAAAAAATAAAGAAACACAATGGAATGTAACACAATATACACAACAACAAAAAAATAAGATCATCCAGTGAATAAATAAATTACACTTTAAGAAAATATCAGAGAAGAAAAATTATGGTTCCAACCAAGGAAATTCTTTATTTCATTTTGCATTTCAATAATGGTGGTATGGGGACTTGTAGCTCCATGTTTTGAGGTTACTCCTGGATTTCTGGCCCAAAGAGAGAGACCAAGGAGGTACTCTCAAGATTTATAATAATAAGAATGGAGAGCGCTTTCGTCCACTTCCGATAGGATTGGCCACATGGAGATAGCCCAACAACTCAGTATGTTTCATAACATTATAAAGGCGCCTTAGATAAGCCCAAGGGAGAAAAAAGGCAAAGTAGGGAAGACGGTCTTTCAACGATAAACTTTTGACGGAAATTGTTATCTACTGTATTCCCAACTATGTTGATTGTATATCCTATCCTATCTTCTTTTGGAATTGCAGTGGAACAATCGTATTAAATTATATTTTTCTGGATTCTGTATATGTATATAAATAAAGAAGAAAGGAATGAATATGTAATTCAGCACTCTATCAGATTATGACTAAAAACTGTCATAAAGCCCTAGCGGTGAGTAAAAACATTTAATGTGAGAAAACTACTGGACCCATATGCAATACAAGAGTATACATCTACTTTGTTAAATAAGTTTTCCGTACTAAGGGACGAGTTGTCAATTGATAATCAATGGGAAAAGATCGTCGAATCCCTGAAAGAGGCGGCACAAGAAGTATCATTGATCAAAGGGCAGAAGTCAAAATTCTCGTAGAGAATTGAGCATAATACGACATGCACTAGAGAATATCTAGATGATCTAAAAGCGCAGTATAAGCGTCTCAATAAACAAGGAATGATAAGAGGGTGTACCTCGAAACTATGGCTGATCAGGCTGAAAGTAACCGCCACGCGGGGAGATAGTCGTACTGTGTACGCTATAACCAAGGAGCTTGCGGGTATTTCGAAGGCTTCTTCGACCCAAGTTGAAAACAAAGAAGGGATCTTATTAACCCAGGCGAATGACATAATCCGATGCTGGACAGAGCATTTCAGCGAGGTATTAAATCAGGTGCTTCCCACAACTTCTTTAAATATCCCTGAAGAAACATTGTTCGATCTTGGAATATATTCCGGATCTCTCTTGCTGAGTGAAGTAAAAGAGGCTCTAAAGCCTTTGAAAAACGGAAAGGCAGCCGGCAACGATGGCATACCCCCAGAACTGTTGAAATATAGTAGAAGCGCCCTAATAGTGCCCATGTTCGAACTTTTTTTTCTTTTTTCTTATTTTCTTTTTTTTTTAGTTTTTTTTTGCTTTTTTTTGTTTTTTTCTTCTTTTTTTAGTTTTTTTTTATTTTTCTTCTATTTTATTCTGTTTTTTAGTTTTCTCCCTTTTTTTTATTTTCAATAGTGTAACAGACAAACAGTACATCTTTATAACTGTATTAACAACGGTAAACCTGACAATCTATTTATATGCACAGACAATTGGACAGCAAAGAATGTTGTATATCCGCAAGTTTTACTAAACCAAAAAAAAAAAGAAAAAAAAAAAATTTTGGGGGGTGGGAGGAGAGGGGGTTGGTTTAAAGGGGGCTTATGGGGCGGGGGATTTAGTGGTTGGGGGTTGGGGAAGTTTAGGGGTGGATGTTGCGGGATTGAGGGGTTGAGGGGGCCTAGGAGGTGGGGGGAGGCTAGTAGACACTGCACGTGTGGCGCTTCGCGCCCCAGTAACACGTGGCAGGGGTCAGGTAGTATATATATATATATATATATATATATATATATATATATATATATATATATATATATATATATATATATATATATACTAGCTGTTGGGTTGGCGCTTCGCGCCCCCCCAAGCCCCCCCGCGCGCGTAAGTCGTTACGCGCCATATTAGTTACGCGCCATTGTAGTTGTGTCCCTATGTCCCACCTGTGAATATAGATATATAGATATATATATATATATATATATATATATATATATATATATATATATATATATATATATATATATATATATATATATATATATATATATATATATATATATATATATATATATATATATATATATATATATATATATATATATATATATATATATATATATATATATATATATATATATATATATATATATATATATATATATATATGTGTGTTTTTAACTACGTAAAACTTGCGAATATACAAAATTCTTTGCTGTCCCATCGTCTGTGCATATAAATAGATTGTCAGGTTTACCGACTCTTGAAAATGCAACGCATAATGGTCCATGGGAAAACAATCCGTATTCAGATCTATACCTCATGATTCCATTGATTGCCCTTGAGCTTTGTTGATGGTGATTGCTAATCGACCATTTCCTTTGTTGCCGTCGTCATTTATATATCCCCCTGTGCCCCCGGCGTCCCCGTTGTAGTTGTATCCCTGTGTCCGGGTCGTCATTTATATTCCCTGTGTCCCCGTCGTCATTTGTGTCCCGGTGTCCCAGTCTGTGATTTTTATTTGAGTGTCCCGGGCGTCATTTATATTCGTCCGGATATTGTAGGGCATCGTAGCATCGATGAGTTTAAGCAATTCTTGTCAACTGATTGTTTCACCTATAAAGAATATTATCTCGAGGTAAGAACTGATCACCGACCACAACGATTGCCACTTTGTTGATAGTTGCGTATCAGGAGGCATCAATTCGATTGCTGTTTTTAAGCAGAAACACTAAATTATTATTTTTGTGGAAAAGATGATATATATAAATATATATATATATATTTTCTTTTTAGTTTTTTTGTAGTTTTTACCTTTTTTAGTTTTTTTCTTCTTTTGTATTAATGCTAAAGCCAAGGTTCAAAACTGGAGCCTCTCGGACCTAGAACCTGAAACATAACGCTTTACCAACTCAGCTACTTCGGCGTGAATACATTCGTTTTGAGCAGCTTCCTCGGGTGTTGCCATTGTAGGTTCTTCAGTCATTTTACAATTAGAAATTTCTCTTTCAACGGTCTTCTTACAATTAAAAATTTGTCTTTGAACGATATTCTTAAATACCTGTGTCCTGGTCGTCATTTATATTGCCTGTGTCCCGGTCGTCATTTGTGTCCCGGTATCCCAGTCTGTAATTTCTCCTTGAGTGTCCCGGTCGTTATTTATATTCCCTCTGTCCCGGTCGTCATTTGTGTCCCGGTCTGTAATTTCTCTTTGAGTGTTTTTTCTTTTTAGTATTTTTTAGTTTTTTACATTTTTTCTTTTTTCAGTTTTCTTTTTCTTCTTTATTTTTCAGCTTCACTATGAAATACATATCGCCGAACCTTTGTTTTTTTAACTAAAATCTGGTAGGCATTGATGACCTTATCCAAGTCAAGATCCCAAACCCGATCATCATCGCTATCATTTTCAGTTTTGATATGTTTTGACTCTCGCTGTCCAGGTGGATCTTCATCTAACTGCGCGGTTTTGCGTTCTTTAGCCTCAAGCCTGTTTCCTTGCTGTTCTTTTGATTCCTCGGCACGCTTTCTTTTCTGACTTTCTCTATCAGCAGCAAGTTTTTTGGCATAGACTCTTTGAGCATCTTCATCGGCTTTTGCCATTGTAAGTTCATCAGTCATTTTAAACTTAAACATTAATAGATTTCTACGTGAACATATATGTCTTAAATATCTTTAATGACGTCACCGTCATAGCAAAAATGACGACAACTAACTTCATGACGCCAGTCGACACAGAAACATGACGTCACCTGATCCACAGACAGACAACTTATTTTTATATATATAGATAGATATAATTCTAAAATTGTCAGGTAATTTTCTATTTTGAAATAAAAACTAAAAATTATTGCTCAGACAACATAAATATTTTTGATATTTACATAATAGCTTTAGTGGTTCTGGACTGAAAACTAAATATGCTAATCAAATTGGGAATTGCAATCTTTTAGGTTGAAAAGGCAGATCCATTGGAATCATGAGAATGCATGGAATAAGAAAAGCCTCACCCTCAAAAGGCCCTGTCAAGATTGTTGCCTCTATTACGTTATAACAGACATAACACGTCATTTGTGTCCCGGTGTCCCGGTCTGTAGTTTCGTTAGTCGACAAACATGACGTCAGACGACAAACAACTTCATGACGACATACAGCTCAATCCTTATAATGACGTCAGTCGACAAACATGACGTCAGTCGACACACAAACATGACGTCAGTCGACAGACAGACAAACAACTTATTCTATATATATATATATATATATATATATATATATATATATATATATATATATATATACATATATATATATATATATACTAGCTGTTGAGGTGGCGCTTTGCGTCACCCCAACACCTAGTTGGTGGGGGCGCTTCGCGCCCCCCTCAAGCCCCCCCGCGCGCGTAAGTCGTTACGCACCATATTAGTTACGCGCCATTGTAGTTGTGTCCCTATGTCCCACCTGTGATATATATATATATATATATATATATATATATATATATATATATATATATATATATATATATATATATATATATATATATATCTATATCTATATATATAAAAATAAGTTGTCTGTCTGTGTGTCTGTCTGTGGATCAGGTGACGCCATGTTTTTGTGTTGACTGACGTCATGAAATTAGTCGTCGTCATTTTTGCTTTGACGGTGACGTCATTCAAGATATTTAAGACATATGTTCACGTAGAAATCTATTAATGTTTAAGTTTACAATGACTGATGAACTTACAATGGCAAAAGCCGATGAAGATGCTCAAAGAGTCTATGCCAAAAAACTTGCTGCTGATAGAGAAAGTCAGAAAAGAAAGCGTGCCGAGGAACTACCAGAGCAACGCGAAAGCAGACTTGCTGCTAAAAGAGAAAGTGAAAAAAGAAGGCGTTCCGAGGAATCAAAAGAACCGCAAGGAAACAGGCTTGAGGCTGATAGAGAAAGAAAGAACAGAAAGCGTGCCGAGGAATCAAAACAACAGCAAGGAAACAGGCTTGAGGCTGATAGAGAAAGAAAGAACAGAAAGCGTGCCGAGGAACTACCAGAGCAACGCGGAAGCAGACTTGCTGCTAAAAGAGAAAGTGAAAAAAGAAGGCGTGCCGAGGAATTACAAGAACAGCAAGAAATCAGGCTTGCTGCTGATAGAGAAAGTAAGAAAAGAAAGCGTGCCGAGGAATCACAAGAACAGCAAGAAATCAGGCTTGCTGCTGATAGAGAAAGTAAGAAAAGAAAGCGTGCCGAGGAATCAGAGCAACCTGAAAGTTATCGCCTGGCATTCAGGTACAACCCAGTCGATGATTATAGCTTGAGTAGATGTGTTCAAATCGGGACAATGTCTAAAATTTGTCCCTATTGCAAGGCCTTGAAATACAATGGTGAAACAATGGGAATGTGTTGCGCCTCAGGAAAATTTAAACTTCCTCTATTGGCTGCACCACCAGAGCCATTGAAGACTTTCCTTACTGGAACTACGTCAGAATCTAAGCGTTTTTTGTCAAAAATCAGAAAATACAACTCATGTTTCCAAATGACGTCGTTTGGAGCCCAAATCGAAATCCAGATCAATTTATGTCTACTTTCAAAGTAAAAGGGCAAATTTATCATAGAGCAGGGTCCCTTCTACCATTCTCAGGCGAGAATCATAAATTTTTACAATTGTACTTCATCAGTGATAGAAATTCTGAATTGAATGCACGTAGCGAAATTTCTCCCAACGTTGAAAGGACAATCGTTTCCCAATTGCAACATCTTTTCCACGAAAATAATAATTTAGTGCGTCTGTTCAAAACAGCCATCGATTTGATGCCTACTGATACGCATAAAATTGTTATTTCCACTGACAAAACGCCTCCTGGCCAACATTTGCGTAGATACAATGCTCCAACTATCGACGAAGTGGCAATCGTTATGGTCGGTGATCAGTTTTTACCTCGAGATATTATTCTTCATAAGCGAAACGCTCAGTTGTTAAGAATTGCTGAAACTCATCGATGCTACGATGCCCTACAATATCCTATCATTTTTTGGGATGGAGCCGACGGCTATCACTTTAATATTAAATTGATGAATCCAGCCACTAACAAAGAAATGAATAAGAAATGCAGTGCAATGCATTATTATTCCTATAGACTAATGATTCGGCAGGATGAAGAAAATTATATTTTAAAATGCCGTGAATTGTTTCACCAATTCGTCGTTGATATGTATGCTAAAATTGAATCAGAACGTTTGCTATATATCCGCCTGAATCAGACCAAGCTCCGCTCTGAACAATACATTCATTTGCGAGATGCAGTTATAAATGACGGTAATACCACAAACGTTGAAAGATTAACAATTTTACCTTCGTCATATGCTGGCAGTCCCCGTCATATGCATGAATATGCTCAAGATGCTATTGCGTATGTTCGTCTCTATGGTCGTCCAGATTTATTTATTACATTTACATGTAATCAATCTTGGGACGAGATACTGCAGCTTTTACTTCAAGGACAATCGGCGGTTCATAGGCATGACATTACGGCCCGTGTCTTCCGGCAAAAGTTGAAATCACTGATAAACTACATTGTAAAACTTGAAGTGTTTGGGTCAGTGCGATGCTGGATGTACTCAGTGGAATGGCAAAAACGAGGTTTGCCACACGCACATATACTAATCTGGCTACATAAAAAAATTACTTCGAACGAAATTGATGATGTGATTTCCGCTGAAATACCTGATAAAAATGTCGATAAGGGGTTACATGATATTATTGTAAAAAATATGATAGATGGACCTTGCGGTGCACTGAACGAAAATTCACCATGCATGACCAAAGGAAGGTGCACAAAGCAATATCCTCGACTTTTAGTATCAAACACAATTACTGGCAATGATGGTTACCCACAATATAGAAGAAGATCTACTGAAGATGGCGGTAAAACAGCAATAATAAAGAAGCGTAACGGTACCACCATCGAAGTAGATAACCAGTGGGTTGTTCCATATTCCCCTTTATTATCAAAAACATTTAATGCACACATAAACGTTGAATACTGTAACTCCGTAAAGGCAATCAAATACATATGTAAATACGTCAACAAAGGCAGTGACATGGCAGTTTTTGGCTTGCAGCCCGAAATCAAAGATTTCGATGAAATCGTACAATATCAGGCTGGAAGATACATAAGCAGTAATGAAGCTGTTTGGCGAATTCTTTCATTTCCGATACATGAACGTAGTCCAGCTGTTGTTCACTTAGCGGTACATTTACAGAATGGTCAACGTGTTTATTTCACGGAAACCAACGTGCAACAAAGAGTCCTGAATCCACCGGATACAACATTAACAGCTTTTTTTTCGCTTTGCAAAAATGATTCTTTTGCAAAAAAACTGCTGTATACTGAAGTGCCTTCGTATTACACGTGGAATACTAAAAATAAAGTATTTGAACGTCGAAAACAGGGTAAGTCAGTCGACGGCCAACCTACCATCTTCAAAGATACCACGATAGGAAGACTCTACACCGTTCACCCCAATCAACATGAATGCTTCTTTCTACGCCTGCTTTTGGTGAATGTACCCGGTCCGACATCCTTTGAGTATTTGAGGACTGTAAATGGTACTATACATGACACTTACCGTAGTGCATGCCAAGCTCTGAATTTATTGGAGAATGACCAACACTGGGATAAATGCATCAATGACGCGTGCGAAACGTCAACCCCAAGTCAAATTCGTGCATTGTTTGGCATCATTTTAACAACTTGCTCTCCATCAGCTCCTACAGAGTTATGGGAAAAATATAAGTCAAAAATGTCCGAAGATATACTCCATCGAAAACAGTTAGAGACGTCAGATATGACTTTTGATTTTACATCAGAAATTTATAACTGCACTTTAGTTGTTATAGAAGATTTGTGCGTACATATGGCAAACAAACCTCTTCAGGATTTGGGAATGCCTTCACCTAACAGTATGGCTGCTGTTTCGACATGTGTAGAATTGGATCGTGAACAAAGTTACAGTACGAGTGATCTATTGTCGTATGTACAAAATAACATTTCCAAGTTAACGTCGGAACAAAAAGACATTTATGATACGATAATGCATTGTGTCGATAACAACGTTGGACAAATTTTCTTTTTGGATGCGCCAGGAGGTACTGGTAAAACGTTTGTGATAAAACTGATTCTGGCATCAATTCGATCAAAAAATGATATAGCGTTGGCAATTGCGTCGTCCGGAATAGCCGCAACATTGCTGCCTGGTGGAAGAACTGCTCATTCTGCTTTGAAATTGCCTCTGAACTTGCATTCTACAGAAACTCTACGTGCAATATTTCCAAATCATCTGGGATGGGTAAAGTATTGCAGCAATGCAAACTTATTATTTGGGATGAGTGCACAATGGCACACAAAAAATCGCTCGAGGCTCTGGATCAATGCTTGAAAGATTTGCGAGGGAAGTCGAAACCCTTTGGCAGCACATTAATATTGCTTGCGGGAGATTTCAGGCAAACATTACCTATAATACCTAGATCAACTCCTGCAGACGAAATGAATGCTTGCCTGAAAAATTCTAATTTATGGGCACACGTAAAAACATTAAAATTAACTACAAATATGCGTGTCCGATTGCAAAACGATGACTCTGGTCAAACATTTTCAGATCAATTGCTGGCAATGGGAAACGGAAAGCTCCCAGTAGACTCAATTTCAGGACGTATACAACTACCTGCTGATTTCTGTAATTTAGTGACGTCCAAAAATGAATTGATTGAAAAAGAATTTCCGAATATTCTAAAAAATTATAAAAATAATAAATGGCTAAGTGAAAGACCGATTCTCGCACCCAAAAATATAGACATCCACGAAATCAACAATATTGTTTTGACCAAGATTCGAGACCAGGCAGTCCTTTACAAGTCAGTCGACACAGTTTTGGAACCAAATGAAGCAGTTAATTATCCATCTGAATTTTTAAATTCCATAGATCTTTCAGGGTTTCCACCACACGTGCTACAACTAAAAATAGGCGTACCAATAATACTTTTAAGAAATATAAACCCACCAAAGCTTTGCAATGGCACTCGACTTGCCGTAAAAAAAACAATGGAAAACCTAATAGAGGCCACAATCTTGACAGGGCCTTTTGAGGGTGAGGCTGTTCTTATTCCTCGCATTCCCATGATTCCAACGGATCTGCCTTTTCAATTTAAAAGATTACAATTCCCAATTCGATTAGCATTTGCAATCACCATTAACAAAGCTCAAGGTCAATCATTAGAAAAATGTGGTATAGATCTTAATACTGATTGTTTTTCCCATGGACAATTGTACGTTGCATGTTCGAGGGTCGGTAAACCTGACAATCTATTTATATGCAGCGACAATTGGACAGCGAAGAATGTTGTATATTCGCAAGTTTTACGCAGTTAATTTGTATTTTGGAACCAAATGAAGCGGTTAATTATCCATCTGAATTTTTAAATTCCATAGATCCTTCAGGGTTTCCACCACACGTGCTACAACTAAAAATAGGCGTACCAATAATACTTTTAAGAAATATCAACCCACCAAAGCTTTGCAATGGCACGCGACTTGCCGTAAAAAAAAACAATGGAAAACCTAATAGAGGCCACAATCTTGACAGGGCCTTATGAGGGTGAGGCTGTTCTTATTCCTCGCATTCCCATGATTCCAACGGATCTGCTTTTTCAATTTAAAAGATTGCAATTCCCAATTCGATTAGCATTTGCAACCACCATCAACAAAGCTCAAGGGCAATCACTAGAAAAATGCGGTATAGATCTTAATACAGATTGCTTTACCAATGTACAATTGTATGTTGCATCTTTGAGGGTCGGTAAACCTGACAATCTATTTATACGCACAGACAATGGGACAGCGAAGACTGTTGTATATTCTCAAGTTTTACGTAGTTAATTTGTATTGTATCTATCTATCTATCTATCTATATAAAAACGAGTTGTGTGTATGCATGTTTATTTGTTTGTAAAAAGAGCGTTTGCATATGACGTCATTATTAGTACATTTGGCTTTGTATATGGACAGATAATGGGAAAGCCAAGAATGTTGTATATTCGCAATTTTTACGTAGTTTGAAACACATATATAAATCTATCTATATTCACAGGTGGGACACAGGGACACAACTGCAATGGCGCGTAACTAATATGGCGCGTAACGACTTACGCGCGCGGGGGGGCTTGGGGGGGCGCGAAGCGCCCCACCAACTAGGTGTTGGGGTTGCGCGAAGCGCCACCCCAACAGCTAGTATATATATATATATATATATATATATATATATATATATATATATATATATATATATATATATATATATATATATATATATGTTTTTAACTACGTAAAACTTGCGAATATACAACATTCTTTGCTGTCCCATTGTCTGTGCATATAAATAGATTGTCAGGTTTACCGACTCTTGAACATGCAACATATAATGGTCCATGGGAAAACAATCCGTATTCAGATCTATACCTCATGATTCTAATGATTGCCCTTGAGCTTTGTTGATGGTGATTGCTGTAGTTTTGTCCCTGTGTCCCGGTCGCCATTTATATTCCCTGTGTCCCGGTCGTCATTTGTGTCCCGGTGTCCCAGTCTGTGATTTCTCTTTGAGTGTCCCGGGCGTCATTTATATTCCTTGTGTCCCGGTGTCCCGGTCGTCATTTATATCCCCCTGTGCCCCCCGGCGTCCTCGTTGTAGTTGTGTCCCTGTGTCCCGGTCGTCATTTATATTCCCTGTGTCCCGGTCGTCATTTGTATCCCGGTGTCCCGGTCTTTATATACATTCGTTTTTTAGTTTTATTTTTCTCCTTTATTTTTTTCCTTTTTTCCTTTTTTTCTTTTTTAGTTTATTTAGATTTTTAGATTTTTTAGTTTTTTATTAGTTTTTAGGTTTTTTTTTCTTTTTAGTTTTTTTGTAGTTTTTACCTTTTTTTTAGTATTTTTAGTTTTTTTTTTACTTATGTCCTGGTCGTCATTTATATTCCCTGTGTCCCGGTCGTCATTTGTGTCCCGGTGCTTTGTTGATTGCTAATCGAACATTCCTTTTGTCCCGGTCGCTTTCTCTTTGAGTGTCGTCATTTATATTCCCTATGTGCCGGTGTCCCGGTCGTCATTTGTGTCCCGATGTCCCGGTCTGTAATTTCGTCAGTTGAAAACATGGCGTTAGTCGACACACAAACATGACGTCACCCGACAGACAGACCCACACATACACAGACAACTTATTTTTATATATATAGATTGTTCCGAGTTTTCATCCGTCGCGATGTCTAAGATTGAAAAGGATAAAGTTCAACTGGATGCAAAGTCAATTTATGTTTTTAACGACGTAAAATTTGTGAATATACAACATTCTTCGCTGCCCCATTGTCTGTGCATATAAATAGATTGTCAGGTTTACCGACTCTTGAACATGCAACATATAATTGTCCATGGGAAAAACAATCCATATTCAGGTCTATACCTCATGATTCTAATGATTGCCCTTGAGCTTTGTTGATGGTGATTGCTAATCGAACATTGCCTGTGTCCCCGTCGTCATTTATATATCCCCCTTGTGCCCCCGGCCTCACCGCTGTAGTTGTGTCCCTGCGTCCCGGTCGTCATTTATATTCCTTGTGTCCCGGTCGTCATCCCGGTATACATTCGTTTTTGAATTGGTATATGATGAAATAAATTTTTAATTTTATCCCTTTTTTTCTTTTTAGTTTTTTTTATTGGTTTTTACCTTTTTTTAGGTTTTTTGTTTTTTCTTTTTTCTTTGTAGTTTTTTTTTTGAAGTTTTTATCTTTTTAGTTTTTTTATTTTTATTTATATTTTTTTAGTTTTCTTTTTCTTCTTTATTTTTCAGTTTTTTTCCTTTTTTTAGTTTTTTTTCTTTTTTAGTTATTTTAGTTTTTACCTTTTTTAGTTTTTTTTTAGTTTTTTTTAGTTTTTTAGCCTTTTTTTAGTTTTTTTATTAGTTTTTAGTTTATTTTATGGTTTTTCCTTTTTTTAGTTTTTTTTTTAGTTTTTTGCCTTTTTTTAGTTTTTTTTTAGTTTTTAAGCTTTTTTAGGTTTTTTTTCTTTTTTTTTTTTTTAGTTTTTTTTGTAGTTTTTACCTTCTTTAGATTTTTGCTTCTTTTATTTTAATGCTAAAGCCAAAGTTCGAACCTGGAACCTCTTGAACCTAGAACCTGGAACATAACGCCTTATCAACTCAGCTACATCGGCTTGAATACATTCGTTTTTGAATTGGTATATGATGAAATAATTCAGACGTCATATTATATGATGAAAAATTTTTTTAGTTTTTTTCCTTTTTTTCTTTTTAGATTTTTTATTGGTTTTTGCCTTTTTTTTTAGCTTTTTTATTTTTTTTCGTTTAGTTTTTTTTCTTTTTTAGTTTTTAGTTTTTTTTAGTTTTTTACCTTTTTTTAGTTTTTTTAGTTTTTTTCAGTTTTTTAGCTTTTTTAGTTTTTTTATTAGTTTTTAGTTTTTTTATGTAGTTTTTGCCTTTTTTAGTTTTTTTCAGTTTTTTTTTTAGTTTTTAGTTTTTTACCTTTTTTTAGTTTTTTTTAGTTTTTCAGCTTTTTTAGTTTTTTTTCTTTTTATTTTTTTTTTGTAGTTTTTACCTTTTTTAGTTTTTTTTTCTTCTTTTGTATTAGTGTGAAATAATTCAGACGTCATATGCGGACAAACACGACGTCACTCGACAGACAGACATAACCCACAAACAACTTATTTTTATATATATAGATATATATATATATATATATATATATACTAGCTGTTGGGGTGGCGCTTCGCGCCACCCCAACACCTAGTTGGTGGGGCGCTTTGCGCCCCCCCCAAGCCCCCCCGCGCGCGTAAGTCGTTACGCGCCATATTAGTTACGCGCCATTGTAGTTGTGTCCCTATGTCCCACCTGTGAATATAGATATATATATATATATATATATATATATCTATATATATAAAAATAAGTTGTCTGTCCGTTACGCCAGATTATATCTTCTATATATATAAAAGAAAACAAACTAGAATGTAAAAACTGGAAATTGCATAAATATTTCGAAATATTTTGACAATAGATTAAAGTAATTCGAAAAAGAAAAATGGTAAAAAACTAAAAAAAAACTAAGAGAAAAAACTAAAAAAAAAAAATTAAAAATTAAAAAAATTAAAAAAAGAAAAAACCTAAAAAGAAAAAACGTAAAAAAATAAAAAAGATAAAAAACTAAAAAAAAACTAAAAAAGCTAAAAACTAAAAAAAGAAAAAAAACCAAAAAAAAACTGGGAATTGCACAAATATTTCAATATATTTTGACAATAGATTAAAGTAAATCGAAAACCTTAAAACAGATACCCAAAATTTGAGGTTTAATTTAAATTGTTGAAGCTTTAGCATGCTTGGCACGTAAAGATTTTTCCAAGTGTCAATGTTAGAATGAACATTGAGAAATTGAAGAAAACAAATCAATAAAAAGAAGAAACTAAAAAAAGAAAAAACTAAAAAAAGAAAAAAAAACTAAAGAAGAAACTATATCTATATATATAAAAATCTATCTTCTATATATATAAAAATAAGTTGTCTGTCCGTTACGCCAGATTATATCTTAAATATATATAAAAATGAAAGTAAACTGAAAAGCAAACTGAAACTAAAAATGTAGAAACTGGGAATTGCATAAATATTTCTATATATTTTGACAATAGATTAAAGTAATTCGAAAACCTTATAACAGATATTTATAATTTTGAGTTTTATTATAAATTGTCGAGTGTTTGCATGCTTGGCACGTAAAATTTTTTTCTAACATCAATGTTAGAATGAACACTGAAAAATTGAAAAACATTGAAAAAGATAGAATGTTACCAAAAAGCAAAACCAGGCTTGCGGTTCAAAGAGAAATGGCCAGATTAAGAATGTGCAATTTACGTCAACGAAGGCGTGTCGAGGAACTACCAGAGCAACGCGAAACCAGACTTGCTTCTGAAAGAGAAAGTAAAAAAAGAAGGCGTGCCGAGGAATCAAAAGAACAGCAGGGAAACAGGCTTGAGGCTGATAGAGAAAGTAAGAAAAGAAAGCTATATATTTATATATATATATATATATATATATATATATATATATATATATATATATATATATATATATATATATATATATATATATATATATATATATATATATATATATATATATATATATATATATATATTATATATATATATATCTATATATATAAAAATAAGTTGTATGTGTGTGGATCTGTGGATGGATCAGGTGACGTCACCTGAAAAAACTGGATCAGGTGACGTCAAAACTGAAAAAACTAAAAAAAGGCAAAAACTACAAAAAAAAAACTAAAAACTAATAAAAAAATAAAAAAGCTAAATAACTAAAAAAAATAAAAAAAGGCAAAAACTACAAAAAAAACTAAAAACTAATAAAAAAGCTAAAAAACTAAAAAAACTAAAAAAAGGCAAAAACTACAAAAAAAACTAAAAACTAATAAAAAAAATAAAAAAGCTAAAAAACTAAAAAAACTAAAAAAAGGTAAAAAACTAAAAAAAACTAAAAACTAAAAAAAACTAAAAAAAAGGAAAAAACTGAAAAATAAGCTAAAATAAAGGTAAAAACCAATAAAAAACTAAAAAAAAAAACTGAAAAAACTAAAAAAAGGCAAAAAACTACAAAAAAACTAAAAAACTAATAAAAAAAAGTAAGAAAGCTAAAAAACTAAAAAAACTAAAAAAACTAGAAAAAGGTAAAAAACTAAAAAAAAAAAAATAAAAAAAAAAATAAAAAAAAAGGAAAAAACTGAAAAATAAGCTAAAATAAAGGTAAAAACCAATAAAAAACTAAAAAGAAAAAAAGGAAAAAACTAAAAAAAATTTTCATCTAAAAAACTAAAAAAAACTAAAAAAGGTAAAAACTAAAAGAACTAAAAAAGAAAAAAATAAATGACGACACTCAAAGAGAAAGCGACCAGGACAAAAGGAATGTTCGATTAGCAATCAACAAAGCACCGGGACAAAGGGAGTATAAATGACGACCAGAACATAAGTAAAAAAAAAAACTAACAAAACTAAAAAGAAGGTAAAAACTACAAAAAAACTAAAAAGAAAAAAAAACTAAAAACTAATAAAAAAATTAAAAAATCTAAAAATCTAAATAAACTAAAAAAGAAAAAAAAGGAAAAAAAATAAAGGAGAAAAACAAAACTAAAAAACGAATGTATATACAGACCGGGACACCGGGATACAAATGACGACCGGGACACAGGGAATATAAATGACGACCGGGACACAGGGACACAACTACAACGGGGACACCGGGGGAAACAGGGGGATATAAATGACGACCGGGACACCGGGACAGGGAATGGTCGATTAGCAATCACCATCAACAAAGCTCAAGGGCAATCATTAGAATCATGAGGTATAGATCTGAATACAGATTGTTTTCCCTTGGACCATTATA